>NC_064614.1:384718376-385019405 GCF_023898315.1 Schistocerca nitens | reverse complement strand
ACTGTGTATGCAGTGTTCAGAAAAAAAGAGAAAGTATGAGCATGTGGATTTTGAGGTGGATGAAACAAGCCTGAAGAAGTGATATTCTTCCCTCCCTGAAATGAAATGTTATTTATTAGGTTTTTACCAAGACAAATAACTTGTTTGTCCTGGACACATTCTTCCAGAAGAAAACAAATAGACAATGAACTTTGCAAGGAACTAATGGAACTAAAAATTAAGTTGATTGTCTTTTACTAAACATTGAAGAAATCTGTACAGTAAGTGACTGTCCTGAACAACATTTTTTTTTTTTTTTTTTTTTTTTTTTTTGATAGTTGTCATATACTCATAAGATACTGAGTAAAAGTAGATACAAACTTAGAAGATACAAACTTAGAAAGAAACAGGTGCTCTGGGTAGGAAGTCAGAAATGTAGATCGTAAATGAGAGCAAGAGCTTAGAAAACGAAAATTATGCAGACATAGACAAAAGGGACAATTACATAAGAAAGTAATTTACACAAACAGGAAAAGATGTTGCAGTTTGCAGAAAGTGAAGAAAATACATCAAATTAAACTAGAAAACTGCTACACAGAAGTCCTAGGCCTGACTGTGAATGTGATGGACATGCTGATATTGAAAGAGAGACAGTTGAAGGTGGTAGAAGTATTAACAGAAAAGTACACTGGATAGAAATCACAGTTCATCAATTAAGACAACAGATGGCACAATAGTTGAGCAACAAAGAGAGATTTTACAAGCATTCTAAGATTTCTTCAGAGGTCCATGTAATTCAATAAATGAATCATACAATACTTTCATCTCAGAAGTGCTGCCAGAAGTGATGTATAAACCCATTTGTCACATGACTGATGGAATGTTTACTGTAAATGATGATGTTTCAATAGAAATAGTTAAAGCTGGACCCAAAGTAATACAAAAGGAACCTTCAAAATTGCATACAGAATGTTTACAGAGGAAGACAGTTCCCAAAAGTGTAACAATGCAGTCAATCTACAAAGGAGATTTGTTATGTAATACTTGAGTGACCCACAGTAGAATAATGTTCAAGTTGGTGGGACCTATACCAGACAGGACTAATACAGAATATTGAATGTACAGTTTACAAAGAAGGGTAACGTAAATGGTCACAAGTTTGTATGTGTCAAGGAGAGTGTCTTGGAAATGCTGAAAAACTGAAACTGGTGAACTGATGGACACTTAAGACAGACACTAACTACCCTGCAAAAGACTATTTACAAATTTAATAGGAACACTATTCAGCAAAGAATTTAAGAGTGTATTGCAGCCTGCTACATACTGCTTATTTAGAAATGATGTTTTGTCTTCCTGTATAGCTATCATTTTTAGTATGTCACCTCATCTTCCAGTAAGCACATGCTCATATTCTTCCTCACATGGTATCATTTAGAAAATATAATTGTAACACTAATAGTTAACCACTTGCTCATGTACAAAAATACTTTTGAGAACAATTGAGGCAACACTGTAGGTGTTAAATGGATGTCATCTTTTCATGTGTCTATTCTGTAAAGGTATAGTTCAACATTATAGTAACGATAGTTACCCCTAAGTCCTTTGTTTCTAATTTTCTATAATTTTTTATGTTCTAGGACTTTTCCATAAAGCAATAGCGATGAGTTCAGCCATTAATGCACAAGCTGACATCAGTGTATCTGGGGACATGGATCTAGCAAAGAGGCAGGCTGCTGCTCTCAATTGCCCATCTGAAACGTCCAAGCAAATATATGAGTGCTTAATGAAGTTACCTGCACAAACAATTTCATCTTCTCTCAATAAACTGGGAGTAAGTACAAATGCCAGCACTGTTTTTAAAACATTGTATGTATTGAATGTTGCACAATCTGAGGTTAAATTATGGTATATCTCACACATGAACAAGATATTAATTAATTTAGATATTTTATAGAATTTAAAGACAAATACACCTCTTCTCACATGAATCATAAATACCATAATTCGTGATGGAGATAAGACTTCATGTCTGTTTCACTGAAAGAGTAATGATGGAAAACAACAAAAAATATATCACCTTATATGTATTGATAGTTACCAAACATATGCCATTAGAACGGAAAAATTAAATGGAATAAATAGGGCTTTCAGTTAAGGTGCCAGAGTTTGCAGCGAATAATATACTCATGCCTCGTGGGGTCTGTAATTATGAAGATGTAGGATTGTGATGGAGATGGTTACAAAATAGTCTTCTGCACTTTTGCATTTGAACATCTTAGAAAAGTATGAAGAATGCTGCCTTAACAGCCCTGTTTAGTTTGATTCCTTAATTAACATAAGTGGAGTGGCACAAGAGGTAGACAAGATGGGTTTAATTGCTCACTTGACAATTTATTTCTGCCTTTACCACATATTTGATTGTATGGGGGATCAGGCAGGCTCACAAAATGTAGGTGTCACTATTTATTGCAACATTATGTGTGCTTCAATAAATTATCTGTAAACTTAAATAGTAAGTTGTCCAGGACCTGCTAAAGTATTGCTCTGGATATCAAATTATCCTACTTATGGACTAATGAATCATTATCATCATCACTAGACATTCTGTATTTGCCACTGAGTAAAGGCCTCCTTTTGATTTTTCCATGGATTACTACCTTCAGCTACATACACTCATGTTGCTCCTGAATGTTTCTGAGGGCCTGTACAGTAACAAACAATGGGTGAAAGGGGAACAGTTTTTCAATTTCTTCATCTACATTTGAGCTTACAGTATTGAAGAAATCTGACTTGCTACTTGAGGTAGAAGAGGAAGAGTCTCATCCAGCTGTAGGTCACAGTAAGTTGCAACATATTTCTTGCAAAGAAACTAAGTGTAGCTTGCTACCAAAAGGGAGCAAGAAGAAAAGAGTCTTGTTGCTAGGTAGTAGCCATGGGAGGAGCGTATACCAGACTGTACAGGACAATTTAGGAACAGGGTACCAGGCCACAAGTATTGTGAAGCCAAGTGCTAGCCTTAGCAGGTGACATAGGACAATAGGGAATTGATGCAAAGATTTTGGCAAAGATGATCAGGTTATTGTAGTAGGTGGAGCAGTGAATATCCTGGCCAAGGACAGTAACTACAGCATTAGGGGTGACCTGGATGAAATAGGAGTAGCAAACGCATTCACAAATGGGGATTTTGAGAAGGTACTACAGTGACATGACCAGCCCTGGGTTAACACTGCTGTGAGCCATATGAACACGAAGTTGTGCAGGCTGCTGCTGACTAAAATGAAATCTCATATGAGTGGGGAGTGCACTGCCTGTTTCTGCAATTGGGAGGTGGGGATGTGCTTGACATGGCCTACACTTGAGTAGGAGATGGAAAGATACATTGGCTGAGATTTTACAGAAAATGTTACCCCACCCCCGTATCATCACAAAAGCAAGACGCCTGTGGTTACTGATGTCAGAGAGGTACCTTTTTAGGTTAGAATCAGGGATTGGGCATCCTCTTTTGAAAGAAGTCAAAATAACAGAAAGAGTCCCAAAAATCCTTAAGAATGCACAGAAAACTAAGGGTAGGTTATTTCATCAAAATACTGAAGGACTAAGTAATAAAATAGAAGAGCTCCTTGTCTGTTTATAAAATTTAGAGAGCTCTGAAAAAATAGATACCATGTGCCCATCTGGGCAACACATAACCACAGGGTTAGATAAGTGACATATAAAAGATTACACTCTAGCAGCTAACTCATGCAGAACTAATATGGGAAAAGGAGGAGTCATTACATACATTAAAACAGAACACAAGTTCAAAACCATTAAGACCAGTAGATTTTGTAGTGGTCAGGACACAGAAGCGTGTGTGTGTGAATTAATACTGAAAAATAGTTCACTTTTAATTGTAAGTGTATATAGATCCCCAATGGGAAATTTCAAACTGCTTATGAGAAACTGGATTCCTTACTGTGCTACACATGAGACAGCAGGAAGCAGTTAATAATAGCCTGTGGTGACTTCAGTGTAGATTTTCTAAAAGATTGTGATGGCAAAAATGATTTGGAAACCTTATTTAGATTGTACAATTTGGTCTGAGTAATTAACTTTCCAACGCAAGTGAGTAAAGACAGTAGGACACTAACTGACAATCTTTTCTTTGCTGAAGCCCAAAACAAGAAAATAACTGTTTGCCCAGTAACAAATGCTCTCTGTGACCATGATACACAGTTGGGATAAATAACATCATGTCTTATGGAATGGATACCCTTCAGCAGAAATCAGTTAGAATAATTAATAACTCCAGAACAGCTGTTTTTAAGAATAGTTTACAAGAGATGGTCTGGAATGAAATTTATAATGAAGCAAAGGCTAACATAAAATTTAATCTGTTCCATGATAAATTCATATCATTATCAGAAAATAACTGTCCACTTAAGCTAATCATTGAAGGACATTAAACAGTCATGTAAAAAGTTATGGGTCACAAGTTGGATTAAATTATATTTTGAAAGGAAAAGGGAAATTTATCTGTTGGCAAGAACAAGTAGAGATCCTGCAGTAGTTGCACTGTACAGTAACTGCTTAAAATTAGGAAAAAAAGTTATTAAAAACCGAGGAACATACACATAATATTAGAAATCAAAAATTCTGACAACAGACTTAAGACTATATGTAATGTACTGAAACAAGAGACAGGCCAACCAGCCACAGAACAGGATAACATCACTATGCAACTGAATGGAAGGGCTATAAGTGACAAGGCATTGGTAGCAAATGTACAAGGTGACTCAAAAAGGACTTCACAAATTTGGGATGATACAGAAATTTATTGAGTTAACTTACAGACATCATTTTTTAGTAAACACCCTCAACTTTCACATAAAAGTGTCAAATGTCATATTGGTTCAATGTTACTACCAATTGTGATGTGGCAAACATAAACCGGTAATCACTTTCTTCCCACAATTGTTGCAGCAAATCAGGCGTAACTTGTGCAACGGCATTGTAGATTTGATTTTTCATGTTGGCTAAATTGTTTGGTAGGGGATTAACATACACAGTCTTTAAAGAAACTGCAGAGAAAGATATGCAGTGGTATCAAGTCTCAGGAGAGAGGTGGCCATGTGAATGGAGAATTTACCAACCTGGTGATTTATCATGCTGCAGTGAACAACCTATCTAAACAAAGATTCAGAGCCAAGAGTAAATTACAGGCCTGCTTGGAGGTTCATAATGGTATTTAGTGCAAAATTTATGCCAAACAGTTGTTGCAGAGTCCGTTTCATGAAACCAAAACACACAGTGAGAATGGCCTGCACCAGTGAAAGAAGTCATTTTAACTGTGCACTATACTGCCACTCCTGGTTGTGGAATGGTGTTCTGATGCATTATACAAATCAAACTTAATATTGTTTGCTAAAAAATGACGCATCTGCCTGTTCTGTAAATTATCTCAATAAATTTTCATATCATTCCAAAGTTGTAAAGTCCTTTTTGATGACGCACACTGTATTTCAAAATCATTTTTCAAATATATTAGAAGGTATAAGGCTAACAGTTCATGAGAAAAATTACAGCAGTATATTTGAAAAGCAACTCTCATAAAATTCAGTCACATGAGCATACAATCAAATTCTCCTTCTGAAGTTAAGAAAATTATATATTCTCTAGGAAATGATAGTTCATCTGGTTTTGATGGCATTTCCAGTGGTGTTCTAAAGGTCTGTCTTATTTGAAATCTGCAGTGCATTGCTAACTCAAGGCAATTTTCCAGAGAGACTAAAATATGCGCTTGTCAAACTGTCCTTTAAGAAAGTTGATAGGAGAGATGTCAATAACTGGTGACCCGTTTCACAGCTGACATCATTTTCCAAACCTTTTGTGACAAGCAGAATTGTATCTCACCTGAGCCACATAATATCCTCAGCAAAGCATATTATCAATTTCAGAAGAGTTGCTCTACTGAGAATTTCATTTACATGTTCACTCACCAAATTTTTCAAGCATTAAATAAAAAAATAGCAATGGTTGGCATTTTCTGTGACCTATCTGAGGCATTTAACTGTCTGAGTCAAAGTATTTTCCTAGGTAAACTGAAGTTTTATGGGATTAGTGGTATAGCACATCAATGGATAACGTCATATCTAAACAAAGGAATGCAGAAAGCTGTACTTAGAAATTCAAACAACATAGACCAGGAATGTCATTCAGACTGAAGAGAACCAGTTAAGGCTCTTTCTTCGGTCCATTATTGTTCCTCATATATGTAAATAACATATCTAATTTACAACAAGCAGAATTAGTTCTTTTTGCAGACAACAATAATATTTTAATCAATCCAAGCATACATACAGAAACAGAAGAAATGTCAAAATATCTTCTTAAAAGTATCATTGACTGGTTTTCTGCAAATGATCTCAGTATCAGTTTTAAAATGACACAACATATTCAGTGCTGTACATCTAGGGGTACTACACCAACGATAAGTGTAACAGATGGTGAGGAAATAATAAATAATGTAGAAAAATCAATATTCTAAAATAATTACATGTCCATATTGACGAGAATTTGAAGTGCAAAAAGAACATTTTGAAACTTCTAAAACAACATAGTTAACCACTTTTGCACTTGAAATAATTACAAATATTGGAGAGAAATAAATCAGTAAGTTGATATATTTTGCACATTTTCTTTCAATAATGTCATATGGAATAAGGCTCTTGGGCAGCTCATCTTTAACAAATCAAACAATGGAAGATACAGGATGGAATGCAACAATATTATGAGAAGGAAAGCTGATACTCACCATATAGTGGAGATGCTGAGCCATAGATAGGCACAACAAAAAGACTGACAAACAAGCCTTTAGCCAGCAAGGCCTTCATCAAAAATAGATGACAAACACACGCACACACACACACACACACACACACACACACACACACACACACACACACACACACACACACACACACGCGCGCGTGACTGCAGTCTCTGGCAACTGAAGCCACACAGTGTGACTTCAGTTGCCAGAGACTGCAGTCATGTGTGTGTGAGTTAGAGAGAGAGAGAGAGAGAGAGAGAGAGAGAGAGAGAGAGAGAGAGTCATCTAATTTTGATGAAGGCCTTGCTAGCAGAAAGCTTATTTGCGAGTCATTATGTTGTGCCTATCTGCAACTCAGAATCTCTGCTAGATGGTGAATAGCAACTTTCATTTTCATAATCTTATCTTTAAGAAAGAAAGCTTTGCTCAAAAATGTGCTGTAAGAATAATTATGCTGCTCACCCACAATCATCTTGTAGACATCTGTTTAAGGAGCTGGGCGTTCTGACTACTGCTTCACAGTATATTTATTCCCTCATGAAGTTTGTTGTAAACAATTCACTACAGTTTAAAAGGAACAATGAGGTACATAATTACAACACCAGAAGGAATAATGACTTTCATTATTCCACATTAAGGGTCCACAATGCTGCAACAAAAATTTTTGATCACTTACCCAGTGATATGAAATGTCTGACAGACAGCAAAGTAAAACTTGATATCAAACTGAGAAAGTTTCTCCTGGACAACTTCTTCTTTGCATAGAAGAATTTCTATTATTGTAGTGTATAAAAGGCAGAGATAAGAATTGCTGGTATCTGTATATTAAAAAAAAAAAAAAATCACCGCATAGTCTTATTACAAACTAATTTGTGATATGAGGGTACAATGACTTGTTCCCAATCATTATAATTCATGGTGCAAATGATCCATAAAACTAACTACCTACCTAACTTGCATTGTATTACTGTCACCGTGATCTTTTTTGTCTTTTGGCATCCAGTAAACAGCTTCCTCTCAAAATCTGCCATCCATTCACCTCACTACTTGTCTTGCACACATCAGTTTCATATTCATTACAGCCCTAATCATGAATTAAACTTCAATGTGATCCCTGTTCCATTCACTTGTTTCCCTATCTCTCCTAGTCATTCTCAACATTCAAGTCTTCATTGCTTGCTGAATAACCCAAGGTTCACTGCTGTATGTCAAAACTGGTCATATACACTGATTGAAAAATTTCCTTTCTAGGCATATTAGCAGCTTGGTTTTGGAAACTCTGTTTAGTTCATCAGAAGAACTGTTGAATATTTGTACATTTCTGCTTACAATATTTATTTTACTGTTAACCAGTCATTGTTTTTAACTGCCCTAAATACAAAGTTTCAACTCCTTCATTTACTTAGCTATGAATTTATACATTTTTCTTTTTAGGTAAAAACAGAACCTATATGTTCACTATGTTGTCCATCTGTTTGTATGGTTGTTTGTCTGGCTGTTAGGAGCAATTTTTATCAGGAGGGGGTACAAATACCAAGGTGAAATTTATGTCTCATACTAAGATCTATGATCCCTTGGCAGTGTAAAACATTTAAGATTCTAAGTCAGTGCAGTCAAAAGATATGCCCATTAATGTCACAAATTTTGGGACTCAAAAACACTCTTGTCGAAACCCTAAGGTTAATTCCCATTGACCTAGAATCATGAAGTTTGGCAAGAAGCACAGTTTCACATTATAAGTAGGCCTAAGGGAAAACATCTGAAAATTGTTAAACTGTAATTGTTGTTGTTGTTGTTGTGGTCTACAGTCCTGAGATGGTTTGATGCAGCTCTCCATGCTACTGTATCCTGTGCAAGCTTCATCTCCCACTACCTACTGCAGCCTAAATCCTTCTGAATCTGCTTAGTGTATTCATCTCTTGGTCTCCCTCTATGATTTTTACCCTCCACCCTGCCCTCCAGTACTAAATTGGTGATCCCTTGATGCCTCAGAACATGTCCTACCAACTGATCCCTTCTTCTAGTCAAGTTGTGCCACAAACTCCTCTTCTCCCCAATTCTATTCAATACCTCCTCATTAGTTATGTGATCTACCCATCTAATCTTCAGCATTCTTCTGTAGCACCACATTTCGAAAGCTTCTATTCTCTTCTTGTCTAAACTATTTATCGTCCATGTTTCACTTCCACACATAGCTACACTCCATACAAATACTTTCGGAACTGACTTCCTGACACTTAAATCAATACTCGATGTTAACAAATTTCTCTTCTTAAATTGTAATTATATCTCATAAAAAATATCTTTTTGCCATTAGAACTTACACTGCATTCATCATCTGCCAAATGCATAATAGAAAAATATTACTGCATGCAAACACAAAAACTATAGTTGTAGTCATCTTTTAGTAAGTAAATAAAAAAAAACATTTTATCAAATCTTCTCTCCCTACACTCGTAACTGAAGTCCCCTGCTCACTTCTTTTAGTATATCAGTATCCAGTCTCAGGAAGTACTTTAGAGATTTTGATATGGTCTTGGAATTCCCTTAACGACTATCTTGCCAGTATCGATGTTGATAATGGGCAAAATTTGTCAAGATTCTCAGTTTCTCAGGTGGATGACTATCTATATAAATCATTAAGTTTGTACAGAACTTTCGGTGCATGAGTCTTACTCACACTTGGCCAGTTTATTCATTATTAGCTGAATAGTAATTTAGTCTTATTGTAATTGATTTTCAGGCCTACTTTCAAAGTTATTCTAAAAAGTTTTCCAGAATTTAAGTACATCTGCTCTGGATGCAAACACTTCAATGTCATAAACATAACCAAAGTTGTTCAGATATGACCCATTAACACATTTTACTCCATTGATTTCCCAGTTTAAGAACTTGAAAGCTTCTCCTAGAACTACTGAGAATCGTTGTAGAAACAAAAAAATATCCTTGCCTAACTCGTCTTTCAATTCTAAATTTCTAACTATTAAAGAACCCAAATCAAAGCTTTAATATTATTGACCTATGTGTTCTTCTGTTACTTACACAGCTTACATCAGTGGCATAATTATCAAAGGGTAATAGTGCTGATTTTGTTGAAACTGAGCCAAAGGCTTGTCTTCTGCCACAGAAACTATGTAAACAAATTTGTAAGTTCTTTTTTCATTACTTGAAATACCACAATGTACAAGCATCTTTCTTTTCTTTATAACTAAAATTGTTTTATTAACCTTATTTGGCATTAATAATTAAATTTCATTTTTTATATTATAACTCTCTGGATTTCTAATTCAGCTTTTGCTCTATACAAACTTTTAAAGAAACCTACATATGCTTGCACAGTTTTCTCTCTGGTGTTGGTTATTGTGCCATCCGAAATCTTAACCCAATATAAATTCTTCTCTCTACAGTACTTTTATTATTTCAATTGTGCCTCTTATCAAACTTTTGCTATACCTTCTCACAAAATCTTGAAGACATATTTCAACAGTTTTGTTTTGTTCAACATATTCAGTTATTTCCTATTACCATATATTTGAAAATCTTGCCATCTCATTACCAGTTATGTTGCTCCATTTATTTTTTTTATTTTCTGTTCATCTCTTAATACCTGCAATGTATTTTAAATCCAAATATTTAACGGTTATTGATAATATAATGTAAATGGATAAAAAAATTCTACTCATCAAGCCACTGCTTGGTGAACAGATTTTTTATCTAACCATTCACCATAATATCTTTTGCTATTTCCACAAGTTCCTCTGTTAAATAAGTGCCCATTTTATTTATATGTATGTTGTTGTGGTCTTCAATCCAAAGACCTGTTTGATGCGACTCTCTGTCCTAGTCAGTTTTGTGCTAGCCTCTTCATCTCTCATAACTACACTCTACACCCATCTTATCATATTTAAGCCTTTGTCTCCTTCTAGGGCTTTTGCCGTCCCCCTCCCCCCCCCCCTCCCTTCCCCCATCTTCGTTTCATTGCCAAATTGACAATTTGTTGATGCCTTGGGATGTGTCCTATTAACTGATCCCTTCTTTTTGTCAAGTTGTGCCATACATTTCTTTTCTCACCAATTCAGTTCAGTACCTCCTAATTTTTTATTTGATCTACCCAATTAATCTTAAGCATTCTTCTATAGCACCATATTTTTGAAGCTTCTGTTGTCTTCTTGTCTCAGTTGCTATCATCCACATTTCACTTCTATACAGGGTGACACTCCAGACAAATATCTTCAAAAATACTTCGTACTTCTTAAATTAGTTTTAGATGCCAGTTTGCATTTTATATCTTCCCTACTTCAGCCATCATCAGTTATTTTGCTAGCCAAATAGCAAAATTCTTCAACTGCTTTTAGCATCTCATTTTCTAATGTATATCCTCAGCATTACCTGGTTTAATTTGACTGCATTCCATTACCTTTTATTTACTTTCAGTGAGGCTCATCTTATAACCTCTTTTCAAAACACTATCTATTCCATTCAGCTGCACTTGCAAGTCCATAGCCGTCTTTTACAAAGTAACATATCATCACCAAACCTCACAGTTTTTATTTCTTTTCTCTAAACTTCAATTCCCTTTCCAGATTTCTCCTAGGTTTCCTTCACAGGTTGCTTGCTCAATGTGCAACTGAATAATATTGGGAATAGGCTGCAACCTTGGTTCACTCCCTTCTCAGCTATGGCATCCCTTTCATGTCCTTCAACTCTTACGACAGTGGTCTGTTTTCTGTACATGTTCTAAATAAACCTTCAGTCCATGTATTTTGTCTCCACTAACTTCAAAATTTCAAAGACTATAGTCCAGTCAACATTGCCAAAAGCTTTGTCTAAATCTGTAACAGCTATAACATCAAGTTTGCTGTTATTCAGTCTATCTTCTTAGATAAGTTGTAGGATCAGTATATCCTCCCATGTTCCTACATTTCCCCAGAACCTAGACTGGTCTTCCCTAACAACAACCTCTACCAGTTTTTATGTTCTTCTGTAAATAATAGATTCAATATTTTGCTGGAATCACTTATTAAACTGATGCTTCAGTAGTTCCACATATGCCAGCACCTGTCGTCTTTGGCACTGGAATTATTACGTTCTTCATTACATCTGAGGCTTACCTGAACAGACAGACATGAGAGGGTAGCTGACATTTTTGCATCTACAAGCTTTTTTACTCACTATCACTCATCATAACAAAACTACTCATAGGCATGTGCAGCTCCTAGTAACAGTTAGTTGATAAATAAATTCTCACAATATATGCTTCTGATTTTCTGTGGAATGTGTCTGTTTATTTCTAGCTGTGTAGAGCTTTTTCTCTGTGTCTTACATATTTCTTGGTAAATTGTACTGAGGTATGACTTTTTAATTTCTGCTCTTAAACCCAGAGTCTCAAACTCAAGAATTATTCTGTAGTTTCTTTTTTACTTTCACATCAAAATCTCCCTTTATTATCTTTTCATGAGATTCAGTATCATTTATCAGTTTCCATAACTTTCCCAAAAATTTTCTACCCATCATGCATATATGAGCTTCTGGGTGTATACACATAAATGACTCCATTTTATAGCTTTTGCTTATTTTTTAAACAAGTCGTACTATTCTGTCTGCAAGACCTTAAAAGTCTGTAATTTTATTATTAATACCTGCAGTTGAATTTCCTCTTTTCTCTGTCCTCACAGTAAAATGTATTTCCTAATTTTAATTCTATTTGTTCTTCCTTTTTGCTTCACTTTAATCCAGAATGAGATTTTCACTCTGCAGCGGAGTGTGTGCTGATATGAAACTTCCTGGCTGATTAAAACTGTGTGCCGGATCGAGACTCGAACTCGGGACCTTTCCCTTTCGCGGGCAAGTGCTCTACCAACTGAGCTACCCAAGCACGACTCATGCCCCATCCTCACAGCTTTACTTCTGCCAGTACCTTGTCTCCTACCTTCCAAACTTTACAGAAGCTCTTCTGCAAACCTTGCAGAACTAGCACTCCTGAAAGAAAGGTAGAGCACTTGCCCGCAAAAGGCAAAGGTCCCGAGTTCGAGTCTCAGTCAGGCACACAGTTTTAATCTGCCAGAAAGCTTCAATTTATTTAATTCCTCAAAGCTTCATATTTAATTCCTCTTTTAATTCATCAGACCCTAGATCTCTATAATCTATTGTCTCTGAAAAAGGAAGTAGATCAGATGTATGTTTCATTCCATACATCCACAGTGAAAAGAAAGTCAAGGATGTAGAACAAATAATAAAATATGTAAACATAATAATAGTAACGATAATAACAATAATAGAAGAAATGCTAATGTACCTTTGATAGATCCAAAATGAAATGGTCCCTGTAGATGTGAAGTAAGTCAAAAAGAATTCCAAATATATTTTCATCTAAGAGACAATTACAAACTTGTAAAAGAATATGTGAATATTTGATATTTCTTAAACCATTGTAGTCGTCTACAATAAACAATGATACAGGGTGTATATGCCCCGAGACAATCGGGAGATCCGGGAAAAACCCGGGAATTTTTTCATCTGGGAGAAAACCGGGAAAAACCTGGGAATATTTTAGAATTCCAGGAATTTTTCATTGTTTTAGTTCTCAGTTACATTTTTTTTTTATTTTGACTGGTAAGAACCGATACTCTAACAAAGGATATTACTGTATCCTACTACTGCAGAATAGTACTTCAACAATCAAACAAACGAGAGAAAAAAATGAAAATAACTTAAATTGCAAAGGAAATGCGCCATATATAATGACGACATACAGTGCTCATGCAAGCGTCTGCCAACAGCAAAATGTGTCAAAGGCTTTAGGAAGACAATGCAATGCTTCATAACACCAAATGGCCACTGATGAGTGTGAAGTCACAACTGTTTACATTGGATTCGTTTTAGAGTTACGAGCGGGCTGTAGCACATGCGTAGTTGAGTCACGTTTGAGTTGTAGATTCTCCTGCTTCTGGCTACAGGAATATGGCTGTTAGCTGTGCAAACAGTCGCAGCAAGCAGCTAGAGGCTACCGGGGAAAGGGGGCGCCAAATTCGTATTCTTTAGGAAAAGAACTTGTTTCACAAAGTGCCTAGCATCCTGCACACATTTGTCTATCGATTATTCATATGATTTTGAAATGCTTCCCTGTTGGTATTTGAACATTTTAATTTGATTTCTGGATGAATCATAAGTTGATTTTTGAATGCATGATGTCTCTGTCAGGAGAATCCTCGTCGCATCTAGAAATAAACTTTCCGCAGACAAAAGGGGACGGGGCTATACGAGCTGAGCGGAGTAAAGCCGAATGGATGAATGCCAATCACTGTCTGATTATGAGAATGATTGGGTTTCCGAATGATAAGCGTTGTTATAATTACTATCAAAATCAATAGATTCAGACGACCAGAATGGAAATAAACGATTGACAGAAATAACAGGCGAGAAAGATTATGTATTATCTTCTCGGTGTATCCAAGAAAATGAAATTTTCACAGAAAATTTTTGGCCAGATTGTTATACTAGTAAGGACCTGTTTTACAGACCCGGCTGGTAGCTACTTAAGTTCTATTTTGGAAGTAACACGGAAAACGCGTTGTACCAACACGTAGTAGCGCCTAACTGGAAAATAATCGCGGGATAACTAAACCCGTGATTCTGGCAGGGTTAGTGAAGTTAATTGGTGAACAAATTTCATAATACTACTTTTTGATCTCATGCTTGAGCAACTGATGGGTATGAATGAAATGTGAAACTATTTCCTAAAATCAAGCTTTTTGCTTGTAGTAGGCCTAATAGGCATTTGATATTGGTACTTAGTGAATTATATTCTGTCTTGTTGTAAAAAAAGCCATTTTTGCCAAAACAGTCTCATTTATTTGGTGTGTGTTACAAAATTTCTGCAGTATTAGAAAGGCCTATTTTGTTTTATCTAGCAGACAGCGACAAAATAGACGTAATCAGATCGAGAAACCACACCACTCTTGGTTATTATTTGTGTTAACAGTTTTTTTAGTATTAGATAATGACATTTTGATTTTTCATGTAGGAAAATGTTTGACGAACTTTGTTGAGGTAATAGATTCTTTCACAGAAAGGAAAGCATGCAATGTAAAGCTGTAGCAAGATTAGAGAGAGAAAAAATGCTAGGAACTAAGGATTGAAGAAATGTGTACTTTCTTGCTTGTCTTTATTGGTTTTATGTATCCTATATTTAATTTTATGTCACACAAAACATCAAGTTATTAGCTAAAAGGCAGTAAAGAGTGCAAATTTCCTGAAGAGTTCTTGTTCTCCCAATTACAAATAATCCCATCCGCTATTAATTGCGAAATTTTTTTTTAAGAGGGGCAGGCTGTCAAACCGGCCAACTGGGAGCAGGAGAGGCACCACAGGACATTTCAATTTCCACTGCCTGAATATAGTTTGATGGCATCCATTACAAAATGTACACATTTCAATTCCACAGAGTGAACTATAGTGATGTGCAGTAGAAGAATGCTTTATGAAGAGGCGTGGCACTGCACTATGGCACACTTAAGACCAAATAATATGTCTTAACATTTCCTCAAATACATGTGTTTTATGTTTCAGATTTTTCGGAAAGATATGTGCTACAAGATGAACATATTTTAGAAAATTCGATTTTTTGTTTAGTATTAGGTTCGCAAATATCGTAGATCCGGGGCTCATGCGCAGAGCAGTCTAAGTTATGTGACCCGTGTTTACATTTAGTGATTTTGCTGTTTCCCCCTCGTTTACTCTCACGTCAAATTAAAACAAAATGGATATCTGTGGCCAGGAGCTATCAAGTGAATTAAAATGCATTAACATAATTATGGAAGGCTAAAATATGTCATTAGTTACAGATTTTATTTTATTTCCACTTTTCTGACAGTCAAGCATTGAAGTTATTTTTGTCTGTTTGCTAAAGAAATTTGACTTTTATAAACTTTTTCCGCAGAGACAGTCAATGTATTTGAAACGAAAAGTTTAATTCCACAGTACTGGCTAGTTTCAACTGTTCACTGCATTTCAAGTGCATGTTTTCATCTTCTAGCACATGTGGCATTTTGCCATAATAAAGAACCAAACAAGATATAATACAGTACTGGTGCTCCAGGAAAATTTACATCCCGAAAACCACAGTGAAAAGCTTAATATCAGGTCGAGGTCTACTTCATTGGGAATCTGGACATACAAATGTGCACTTGAAGTATGCACTTTAAATGTGCACATTTTAGTATGATTCATGAAATTCCGATGCTCTTGGAGTATCCTCTGATGTCTTGTTTATTTTATGACATAATGTATGATCTTTTAATATTTTACATGTACGTACATACAGGCTTCCTACGTCATGATAGCTGTGCAAGCACGGTGTTGTCTGTTATCTGCACTCTCTGGCAACTGCTGAAACAAACCTATTTCTAAGAGGTTGCGGGAAAATATTGCGAATGGTGGTTTGAAAAGCATTACTTTAAAAGTAAATATCCTTTTACGTAAGTTGAACTATATGTGAGAATGTACCATGAACTTATTAAATCACAGAGCGCTTGACTCCCATTTAAAAATCAACTCTTTGATGACGAACCATTTAGAAGAATTTCGAACCCTGAAGATCAGACATTTATGTCATTATTAAAATTTTACTGGCACATTTGTGTGATATATCTTAAGTGTAACACACACAAAAAAGATCACCATTATACGTGAAAGCTTAGCTTCTCTTGCAGCTTATTAACCATAGAGACCAATATTGTATGTGAAAGCTTTGCTTTTATTGTAGCAACACTATGTATTTTAATTCAAACTATTAACTTTCCCTGTTTGGTGTTCATGCTACTTAACAGTGATGTTGCTGTTAGCTGACTACATCACATGTGCTATGCTCTGAATATCTGCTGCCATCGGCTGGCGAGATCACGTGACATGAGCTATGACTGGCTTACAAACGCGCATCGCAATCTCGATTTCAATGATTCAGAAAGTAACATGTAGTCTTTGGTGGAATTCCAATGCATACTTTCATAATACGAAAATACGCAGCGTACATATTGCTGCACATCAAAGATATTTCCAAAACGTGTCTTTTTCCCTGAGTTTCATTTTCCAGTGCCGGGAAATTCTACACTCATGTATAAAACCATAACCATCAAGGAATTGACAAGTTTTGCAGTTCCAATGGAAAATATACTGTCAATTAACACAGAAAATGCATGTTTTCACCTGGGAGAAAGTGTAATCCGTGAATTTTTTTCCTTGTCCACATGTACACCCTGTGCTAACATCAATGCACTGAAGATGTGCAGAAGTTAACCACCACCATTTGCTATTAGCCTATCTTTTCAATATACAGGATGATAATACAGGGTGTTTCAAAAATGACCGGTATATTTGAAATGGCAATAAAAACTAAACGAGCAGCGATAGAAATACATCGTTTGTTGCAATGTGCTTGGGACAACAGTACATTTTCAGGCAGACAAACTTTCGAAATTACAGTAGTTACAATTTTCAACAACAGATGGCGCTGCAGTCTGGGAAACTCTATAGTACGACATTTTCCACATATCCACCATGCGTAGCAATAATATGGCGTAGTCTCTGAATGAAATTACCCGAAACATTTGACAACGTGTCTGGCGGAATAGCTTCACATGTAGATGAGATGTACTGCTTCAGCTGTTCAATTGTTTCTGGATTCTGGCAGTACACCTGGTCTTTCAAGTGTCCCCACAGAAAGAAGTCACAGGGGTTCATGTCTGGCGAATAGGGAGGCCAATCCACGCCGCCTCCTGTATGTTTCGGATAGCCCAAAGCAATCACACGATCATCAAAATATTCATTCAGGAAATTAAAGACGTCGGCCGTGCGATGTGGCCGGGCACCATCTTGCATAAACCACGAAGTGTTCGCAGTGTCGTCTAAGGCAGTTTGTACCACCACGAATGTCCAGATAGCATGATGCAGTAATGGTTTCGGATCTGAAAAATGGGCCAATGATTCCTTTGGAAGAAATGGCGGCCCAGACCAGTACTTTTTGAGGATGCAGGGACGATGGGACTGCAACATGGGGCTTTTCGGTTCCCCATATGCGCCAGTTCTGTTTATTGACGAAGCCGTCCAGGTAAAAATAAGCTTCGTCAGTAAACCAAATGCTGCCCACATGCATATCGCCATCATCAATCCTGTGCACTATATCGTTAGCGAATGTCTCTCGTGCAGCAATGGTAGCGGCGCTGAGGGGTTGCCGCGTTTGAATTTTGTATGGATAGAGGTGTAAACTCTGGCGCATGAGACGATACGTGGACGTTGGCGTCATTTGGACCGCAGCTGCAACACGGCGAATGGAAACCCGAGGCCGCTGTTGGATCACCTGCTGCACTAGCTGCGCGTTGCCCTCTGTGGTTGCCGTACGCGGTCGCCCTACCTTTCCAGCACGTTCATCCGTCACGTTCCCAGTCCGTTGAAATTTTTCAAACAGATCCTTTATTGTATCGCTTTTCGGTCCTTTGGTTACATTAAACCTCCGTTGAAAACTTCGTCTTATTGCAACAACACTGTGTTCTAGGTGGTGGAATTCCAACACCAGAAAAATCCTCTGTTCTAAGGAATAAACCATGTTGTCTACAGCACACTTGCACGTTGTGAACAGCACACGCTTACAGCAGAAAGACGACGTACAGAATGGCGCACCCACAGACTGTGTTGTCTTCTATATCTTTCACATCACTTGCAGCGCCATCTGTTGTTGAAAATTGTAACTACTGTAATTTCGAAAGTTTGTCCGCCTGAAAATGTACTGTTGTCCCAAGCATATTGCAACAAACGGTGTATTTCTATCGCTGCTCGTTTAGTTTTTATTGCCGTTTCAAATAAACCGGTCATTTTTGAAACGCCCTGTAACTAAACCTGAGCTTTACTCATAAAGCTTTTGTTTCAAAAAAACAGCAGTAGAGCTTCTGCTCTTCGTGAGTATCAACACATTACAGGAATGTGGATGAGTTCTCTTTCCACACTGGAACTGAAGAACATGATTCAAAAGTTTGAATTAAACGATGATTTGGAAATTGCTCCTGGGACAGCACTGAAAATTGTTGAAACAGTTTCTGTAGCCACAGCTGACACTGGAGGACACAGCATGCGACGTTCAAGCAGTGCATAAACTGTGTCACGATAGCTGAAAATTCCATGGTTCACTGTTGTTTCAGGCAGCAGTATAGCAATCTCTAGTATGGTTCTGGACTGTTGTGGATGTGGATGGTCATCCCATTGAGCAACACCCTTTTATGTCGAAATTATTGTGTGTGTCTTTCAACGGTTTGTTCATTATTTCTCTTCTGCGTGTCATTAAAAATGTTTTCATGAAGTTTCATTGCCCTTTAAATAATAATAATAATAATAATAATAATAATAATAATAATAATAATGCAGAAAATAGAACTGAACTCAGGAACACCATCAAAAAACATAAATTTTACACCACAACACAGAAGAGTCCAGGATGCAAATCGACAGCGGAGCGAAAGAAACAACACAGTGAACACTTGAAGAAAATTTGGGCTCAGAAGAAACATAAACAATCATCATAAAGGAATTCAAGTTCAAACGCTCTCTTAAATGGGAATAATCAATAATAATAATAATAATAATAATAATAATAATTTACACAACCTGATCATGCCTTGAAGACCCAACGATACCAACCAGATGCTGTTGTATCCTGAGCCCTTATGCGTCACCACATGTGGATTGGATGGGCATATGGCCAGCACACCACTCTCCCGGCTGTTGTCTGTTTTTGTGACTGGTGCTACACCTCAATCAAGTAGCTCCTCAAGTGGCCTCACAAGGAGTGCATCCCATTTTCCAACGGATCTTGGCAGACCTGGATAACCCACCCAAGTGTTAACCAAGCCCAACAATGCTCAACTTCAGTGATCTGATGGGAACCAGTGTTACCACGGCAGCAAGGCCATTGGCTGTTTCAGTGTTTAGCACCAGAAAAACTTAACATTTCATTACACACTTTTAATAAATGAAAGTTAATAATTATTTTCATGCACAGGATTGGTCAAGGAATATGAGACAAATGTTTAAAATATTTCCCTTACTTTTTTAAAAAAATAATTTTTGGTTACTTTGCCAATACCATACCCGAACATGAATGTAAACAAATAGAAACCTTGTGATACTAAACAAAATTTTATAAAAATATGTAAGAAGCAAAATGTCCAAAGCTTGCAATAATGTGTTCTCACAGTATAAATTAGAGTTCTTCAGTCAGAAGTGGAATGAACAAATGCAGTTTCTATGTTTATTCAAGTTCAAGTTCACTTTGCATTTTTCACACATCACGTATGTATATCCTTTGCATTTGGGAAGTATGGATGTTGTTTTCTTCTTGCCCCAAACTGATCAGTACTTACTTATTTTTTAGCAGAAGTACTGGTAAATTATTTGTGTGAAACGTGTAATTACATGCATAGCAGTTGGTAGCAGTACAACAGATACAACAGTATACAATCTAAATTTATTTTGTAACAGATACTAAGGTATACTGTTTAAATTATTTCACATAATAATACATTAGATTTTAGTTTTCTGAGGTGGACTGTACTAAGTATAGCTGGTTGAAACCTGAAATTGATAGTGGTGACATTTTTAGGGAAAATTTAAGTTTATATCAAAATGATAGGCAAATGGGAAATGGAGGTGGCATATTTGTTGCAGTAGACAAGAAACTCAAATCCACCAAAGTAAAAATTGAAGCTGCATGTGAGATTAGTTGGGCAAGACCAGTATCAGGGGTAGGCATAAAAGTATAATTGGATCCTTATATTGCCCACAAGACTCATCTTTGTTAATCTGTATCTAAGTTTCCCAGTCATACTGTAGACTTTAATCATCTAACAATTAATTGGGAAAATTACAGTTTTGTTCGTGATGACCATGATAAGACAGCCTGTGAATCATTACTAAATGCCTTCTCTGAAAACTATCTAGACCAGATAGTTAGGGACCCCACTCATGATGGAAATGTATTGGATCTAATGGCAACATATAGACCTGACCTCTTTCAGGAGGTACACATCAAAATTGGTATCAGTGTCCATTACATGCTCATGGCAGCAATGATTACTAAAGTACAAACAACAATTAAAACATGCAGAAAGATATATGTGTTCAGTAAACAAGATAAAAAATCAGTTGTGTCATATCTGAATGAGGAACTTGAAACTTTCAGCACAGGGCAGGAGCACATAGAAGAACTCTGGCTTGAGTTTAAAAGAATAGTTGACCACGCATTGGATAGATATGTACACAGTAGAACTGTTTATAAAGGAAGGGAACCTCCATAGTATACAGTCACTGTAAAGAACCTTCTAAAGAAACAGAGATTATTGCATAATAGGTGTAAAACAAAGCATTATGACTGTAGATAGAGAGATACTAAATGAAGTGCATTTGGCTGTCAAGAGAGGAATGTATGATGTCTTCAGTGACTACCATAGCATAATATTGTCAAGTGATCTTTCACAGAACACAAAGAAATTCTGGCTGTTATGTGGCACCAAAGTTTAGTGTCCAGTCTCTAGTGAAAGAGACAGGAACTGAAGTTGAGGGTAGCAAGGCAAAAGCTGAAATGCTTAACTCAATTTTCAAATGTTTCTGTACAAGAGAAAACCCAGGAATTTTGCCTCAATTTAAGTCTTGTACCACTGTAATGATGAATGAAATGAGCATTAGTGTCAGTGGGTTACGAAACAGCTGAAATTCTTAAAATTTCTAGGGTCTGATGGAATCCCTGTCAGATTCTATACTGAATTTACAGCTGAGTTAGCTCCTCTTCTAACTGTATTCTATCATAGATCCCTTGAACAAAAACTGTGCCCAATTCTTGGAAAAAGGCACAGCTCACACCCATCTACAAGAAGGGTGGTAGAAGTGGTCCACAAAACTACTGTCCAATAGTCTTGACATTGATTTGTTGTACAATCTTAGAACATATTCTGAGCTCAAACATAAAGATGTATCTTTAACACAATGACCTCCTCAATGCCAACCAGCATGGATTTTGAAAACATCAATCATGTGAAACCCAACTCGTACGTTTCTCACATGGCATACTGAAAGCTTTGGATCAAGGCAGTCAGGTAGGTGCTGTGTTTCTTGATTTCCAAAAAGCATTTGACTCAGCACCGCACCTGTGCTTATAAGTTTTCAACTGCTTCAAGTAATTAAAATTGCATGAGCTTTTGGCCAAGTACTCCTTGGCCATTGTCAAGTGGTATGACTGCCAATGGGCTGCTGGTTTGCTCCAAATATACACTAGCTGCTGGCTATGATGTCACTGGTGCCTGCGGCATTGTCATATATGGGAATATTTTGACATGGCATTCAATGCACCTGCTTCAACCACACGATCATTGGAGACCATGCTGTGCCGTGCTGAGCTGCAGGCCACCGTCTCTATATGGGATGTTATTGGTGATTTCTATTTCAATAGCTTCTTTAATTACCCTATCCCAGAAGCTTTTTGTGTGACCCCTGACAGATGTTTCACCAAATTTTATCCAGTGTCCATTTTCTAATGCATGCACAGATAGACCAGATTTATCCGGGTAGCGTAGATGATAAAATCTATCAGCTCCTTCCTGCATTGTTCCAATGTGTGTTCTGTTTGTTTGACATAAGACTGGCCACACTCGCAAGGTATCTTGTAGACCCCAGGTGTTCTGAGACCTGCTGTGTCTTAGCTGGTCTCAGTAATTGACAGATTTTTGTCAGAGACCTGAAGATCAATTTGATCTTGTGTTGTTTCAGCAGGTGGCTTATTTTGCCCAACATGCAGACACATAACAGCAAGAAAGGAAGTTTCTTTTCCTGCTCCTCAACAGTGGTCTTGTTGTGAGTCTTGCATGAAAGCACTTCATTTATTTGATTAATGTTTAAGTCATTGTTCCTGAAGTACTTGCGTAGGTGCCTCTGCTGATAAGGCAGGTTATCAACATCTGATATGATTCTCGTATGATACACTGATGTTTGTAAAACAGTGCATTTCTATGCTGGTTGATGATGGATGATGGCATGCAAGTACAGATCAGTGTGGTTGAGTTTTCCATAGATGCTGTGGTCAGGCATCCATTTAGTTTGTTGTGGATGAGAACAAATCATGGAAGGGCAATGCATCATCTTTTTCTACTTCCATTCTATGTTACCACTGTGAAACTCTGCATTCTTACATTACATTCCTCTATGGGAGGAAACCTGGCACAGCATTAAATGTCCGGGGAATTAGCACATCGAGAAGGCTAATTTAATGAGTTTCCTAGCCTTCCTACTGAGCTATCATGATGAGAAGACTATTTCAAAATTTGCAATGATATCCCTTCATATCAACACCTCTGCCTCCAGGATGATACTTTGTCATGCCAGCTTTGCACTACTATAAGAAAGGATACACAGCACCAGGCAGCAGCTGGATTTGCTCTTATGGCCTTGCATCTGCAACTATCAAGAACACTCACAGCCATGGATTGGGAATGGCTCGAAGCAACTATGGTTTCCCAACAGTCATGGCAGAAACAAGCTACAGAGAGGCAGGAAGGAAAGTTCAGGTGCCTTTTGCAACAACAACATGGTGCGGTCCACAGATACTCAGATAGCACCGTCATCAACATGATGGCTAGAGATATAGACACAGATGCAATGTTGGCACTTAAGAAAGGACTTAATTTGGCACCTTTGCCAAGAGACATTCCTACCTGTGATATAATAAGTGGTGTCAAGCAGGCAGTCCACAAGCTCCCAAGTGAAACAGCGGATAAAAGCAAAGTTACTAGCACCCTGCATGACTAGGGCTGAGTGCAATGGCCTGTGAGCACTGTGCACTGAAGAGAGCATTGTGGTCCTTCCTGCTGACAAGGGGAAGGCAGCCGTAATTATGGAACACATGGACTATGATATGAAGATCTGCATGCTAGTGGAGGAAGATGCTTATCAGAAGCTCCCACGTGCCCCATCATCAAGAATAAGAAGAAAAACATCTGAATTTCTCAAGACACTGAGGTCAAGAATCTTCTCCCACAGGCACCTAGACCACCTACTGCTTATGGTCTACCGAAGATCCACAAGGAAGGGACATCATTCTGCCTCATTGTATCCCCAATTGGTTCAACAGCATACAAGCTAGCAAAGTACATGGCTAGTCTCCTTGCTCCACATGTGGGACACTGCGAACAACATATTAAAAATTCAGCAGACTTTATCATCCGACTTAACCATCTTCGACTTAGTGAGGGTGGCATTACAGTCAGTTTTGTTGTATTGGCACTGTTTACAAATGCGCCTGTCAAAGACTGTTTTGACCTAGTATCCCAGCTCTTTGTAGGTGAAGTGGTCGAGCTGCATAGACACACTCTGATGTCTTCTTATTTTCTGTACAATGGCAATCAGATGGATGGCATTGCAATGGGTAATCCATTAAGCCCACCTGTTGCAGGCCTCTTCGTGGAGAATTTTGAGGATATTGCCTTCAACATGGCAACATGGTGCCCCTGAAGCCAAGTTGTTTCTTTCGATAAGTTGATGACACATTTGTCACTTGGCCCCATGGACAAGACAAACTTGACAGGTTCTTGGAACACCTCAACAGCATTAACAGTAACATCTGGTTTACCAGTGAGTAAGAAAAAGACAAAGCATTGTCCTTCCTTAACATTCTCATCTGCTGCAAATGAAATGGATGCCTTGGCCATAGCATCTATAGAAAACCGACCCACACCAATCTGTACTTGCACGCCATCAGCCATTATAACCTTGGAGAGAAGCGCACTGTTTTGCAAACATTGGTGCAGCATGCAAGAAACATATCAGATGCTGATAACCTGCCTCAAGAGCTGAGCTGAGCCACCTATGCAAGGTCTTCAGGAACAATGGTTGTAACATCTGTCAAATAAATGAAGAGATTTCATGCAAAAGTCACAACAAGACCACTGTTGAGGAGCAGGAAAAGAAACTTGCTTTCTTGCTGTTCTGTGTTTCCATGTTGGGAAAGATAAGCTGTCTGCTGAAATGTCACAAGATCAAATTGATCTTCAGGCCTCAGACAAAAATCCACTAATTACTGAGACCACTTGAAGATGCAGCAGGTCTCAGAACAGAACACATGGAGTCTACAAGATACGTTGCGAGTGTGGCCAGTCTTATGTTGGACAAACAATATGCACTGTGCAAGAATTCAGGATGGAGCATGAGAAGTATTATCACCTATGCTACACTGAGATATCTCCTTTAGCTGAGCATGCATCAGAAAATGGACACCAGATAAAATTTGACAAAACATCCATCATGGCTCACACAAATGGCTTCTGGAATTGTGCAGTTTAAATAAAAATCACAAATAACACCCTAAATAGAGATGGCCTGTAGCTCAGCAAGGTGTGGTATCCAGCAATCATGCAGTGAAGCAGGCACTTTGAATGCCAAGTCAACATATGCCCATATATGGAGATGCTGCAGGTGTCATTGGTGTCATAGATAACAGCTAGTGTACGTAAGGTGTGTACCAGCCGCCCAATGGCAGTCCTACCAACTGACAATGGCCAAGGAGTACTTGGATGAAAGCTCATGCAATTTTAATTATTTGACATGGTTGGAAACCCGAGAACTTTTTATTCTCCCCAATGACCATTCTTTTTTGGCGACTTATGATCATGCAAATGGATTCAACATGACACTATTCAAAAACTTCTCCATCACCATACAAAGATCCATAGGTGGTTTTGAAATGCCACAACAAAAGTTTGATGTCAATATCATTGGCTCTTCTGTCACAATGTCCATCAATAGAATCAAGCCAGACTTCATCCCAGCTAACACAAAGATGCTACATCTAATTCCAAGGCCATTGGATACACCTAGTCCTTCACTGCTATCACCTTTAAGTCACAACTCTTTCCAGCACTGTGCAAGTGTCAACCCCAAATATTGTTTACACTTGGGAAGGGGGGAGAGGGGGGGGGAGGGAGGGGAGTGATGTGGACAGTGAATCATCTGCTACGTATCACATGTGTGATGTATGCAGTGTGCAATGTCAAATCTCTAATTCTTCATGCTGCCTCTGAGCTAAAAACAAAGCATAGTTATAGATACTGTTAGCAATCTTATGATTACTCATTGCAATGAACTGTTATATTGTGTGTTTAAATAAATTGCATTTTCACAAAACAAATGTATGTGGATATCACTGGGCACTGGTATAATAAGATCCAAAACATTTTGCATAAACAGTTAGATGTGTGAAAACTTTGTTGTCAGTGGATCCTCATAAACTGAAATCCACTCAAAATCATTGGAAAGGTATCAAGGCGTAACTTTTGATTTGCTTTGGAATATCCTTACCATTGATGAACCTTGAATTCCTTGCTATTCCATCACAACAACCCATTATCACATGTAGCGAAATTAACATCTCAGTACCTGGGTGCCTTTGAGCTCAGCACCACGGACCCTCTACCATACATTGCTGACATAGTATCTTGTGACTTCATTTTGATTCCAAAAATTAAAGATAAAATGTATGGAAGCACTTTTTCATCATCAGACAAAGCCATGAAATATTATGAAAACCTGGTTTTTGAAGTGCCTCGGGAAGAATGGCATCATTGTTGTAAGGAATGGTTTCACCAGATGCAAGCTGGCCGGAGTGGCCGTGCGGTTCTGGGCGCTACAGTCTGGAACCGAGCGACCGCTACGATTGCAGGTCCGAATCCTGCCTCGGGCATGGATGTGTGTGATGTCCTTAGGTTAGTCAGGTTTAATTAGTTCTAAGTTCTAGATGACTTATGACCTCAGAAGTTAGGTCGCTTAGTGCTCAGAGCCATTTGAACCATTTTGAACCAGATGTAAAAGATCTATTGATGTTAAAGGGGAAATTTTTGATAAAAAACCAAATCTTTCAAATTTTTCGGAAAGTATTCCTCATTTCATTTTCTAAAGACTTTCACGGTGTCACCCTCATATGCTCTAGATATATGAGTTAACTGTACTTTCTTGTAGCCACATACCACTTGTAAAACATAGTCATGAACTTTTTGCAATACCTCATCAATACTAATTGGTGTATCACTTTTCCTTTTATCTAACCATGTTTCCCTTTTTTATTATTTCATTCAACTCTGACAACTTCACACATTTTACCTGCTTGTAACTTAGCCAACTCAGTTTTATACCTCTTAATTCACCTGAATGTTCTTCATCTGTAATCTTCCTCCTATCACTGTTTCATGTAGTACACAATTATTGAATAAATGTACACAATGGTGTAGTATTTACTTCTCACTGTGTTCACACTTATTAACACTAAATACAGTTTTAATGATCAGCTTTCTTGTATATATTGTACCAATCTGGGGATAGGAGGCTACAGTGAGAGGTGTGCTGAGGTCAGGTCTAGGTGAGGATTTTGATGGAACACTACCTCAGGTAGCTGAGATTACCAAATTTGAGGGTAGGTGATTGTCTGATACCCGAAGGTGTTAGTAAAACAATATTACAATATTAAACATTTATTGTTGACAAAATACAGGATGCAGCATGGGAACTTCCTTATTTGGAACACATGGCTCACAACAGCTGTTACTCATTCTTGTGTGGGTTTCAGTGCAGTCAAAAATGCGAGACTTAACTTTTGTTTTCTTTTTTTAAGTTGTGATCATGCAGTTGTCAAGAGAGGAGTGTGCATTCGCCTTTGCCTACTTTTCAAATGGACTTATGGTCATCAGAACTCAGCGTGCATTCAGGAAACAGTTCAACATTGCACCTGCAGGTCATTTTCCTGTTGGAAAATCAATTCTTATGTGGGTAGACACCTTTATGGATACTGGAAGTGTGCAGAAAAAGAAACCAGGACCTACAAGAACCACCAGAACACCTGAAAACATCGATAGGGTAAGGATGTTAATTTTGAATTCCCCCAATCAATCTGCATGGAAACATGCAGCTACCCTTGCAATTTCTAACATCCCAATGAGACAAATTCTTCGTGAAGAGTTGAAATTTCATCCGTATAAACTGTCAGTGGTGCACACACTTCATCCACATGATTTTGTTTCATGAAAACATGCATGTGAAGACTTGATCCATGAGCTGCCTCATAACGCCTTAGTGTTCTTCAACGACAAGCCACATTTTCGTTTGCCTGGTTATGTGAATAAACAAGATATGCAGTATTAGAGTGGCATGAACCCCTAAGAACTTCATGAGCAGCCCTTGCATACAGAATGTGTGACTGTTTGGTGTGCACTATCTAAAGTTGGCATTATTGACCCATGGTTTTTCAAAGAGAATGATTATTGTCCCATGGTTTTTTGAAGAGAATGATAAGGCAATGATGGTCACTTCTGAGCATAGTATTCAGGTGATTGAACAGTTTTTTTCTTCCAGAACTTGAAGAAATGGATGTGGGTGATGTTTGGTTTCAACAAGATGGCACCACAGCTCACACGGCATATTGCATGAACACTTCCCCAATCGTCTCACCTCTTTGAGATGCAATCTCCAGTGGCTAGCATGCTCACCAGATTTAGCGCCATGTGACTTTTTCTTATGGGGCCATCTCAAATCCTTCATGTATACCAATCATCCGCAGACCCTGGGTAAGCTACGGAACAATATTTGTGTTGCTATTGCCAACATCAACAGAGACATGTTGGAAAAAAATGGACTGATACTTCCAATTTTGACTCTCCAAATGCATTGAGCAGAACAGAGGCCACCTTCAAGATATCATTTTCAAAACTTAATGGAACAAAACTTTAGACGTTACTCCTTGTAAAGAAAAAAGAATTCAATTGATGTCTCTAATACTTTCTGATTTATGATATTTTTAAATAAGGAAGTTCCTGCACTGCACCCTGTAAAACAGTTGATTCTTCAATGTGCAGGCAGCCAGTGTGCACTGGAGTGAAAACAGTAGCCCTCACACAGTGACTGCTGATCCAATGCTGCCCACAGCCCCAGTGGCAGTGGCACTGTCAGAGTCAGCACATCAGAACCAATGTTGTCACATTCACATTGTCCAGCAATGTAAGCGTGTGACCCAATCTGTGATGCTCAAGGAAGACAGCATCTTCTGAGAGAAGGTAACAAGGGCTCCTATGACTGTCACAGACTGCATGCAGGGAAGACATCCATGAGCTCAGTTCAGAGCACATGAAGCCATGCAGAAAAGTGCCATGGCCTCCTGTTAAGCGAGAGAGAGAGACTGGAAGCATCAGTGTTTGCCACAGGAACAAAGGTGAGCAGCAGCAGTTGCTCTCACACACAACAGTGGATGATGATCTGGCAGTAAGCCCTGCTGATTAGGATGCCAGAGTGCCTGTTGGATAATGGCAGTCACAGGATCACATTAGTCTTGACTCAACAGTTTGTACTTCAGCTCACAAACAGGACTGGTTGCTCCATAGAAGATTGAAGCTGACTAGACAAGTAGAAGGTCACTGACATAGGCCTTCCCTCTTGGCTGGACTGCTGCACCATAATTGGACTCCACAAAAACAGAAGTAATAATTACACAAGTCGAACTTGTGTGCTCTGCTAGGGTGAAGCAGCAGTGATATCATTTGGTCATCTCTCATGGTTGCTTCAGGACTTCACGACTATTCCTGTCAGACATTCTTTTCTGCTGTGTCAGTAACTGAATAATTACTCTTGTGTCTGATTTAAACTTTCTTGCTGCAATTTGTGCCATCACCATTATGGCAACCATCACTCTTGAGTGCTCAGTCCATTCAGGGCGTTGCAATAGCTTCTGTGTTTATTGCTATTCTATTAGTGTTTCTCTCTTGCTGACTCTCTTCCTGCCCATTGCTTGCTTGTTTGCTTGCTTGCCTGCTCTGCCTCTGGCATTGCCAGGAAATAACTTTGAAATTTTTCTGGCTGTGCCAAGTATACTATTCTGCCGTGCAACATTCCCTGCAGGCTTTAAGATATCTGTCTTGGGTTCCTCTGAGATTCCTCAAAAACAATCTTGACAAATATGCTCAGAATACTTGTACCATACAGTTTGACCATGTGGTTCCTCAGTTAAGGTTTTAACTGGAAATCTTACTTTCTTGAACTTATTCCAGGAAAGTCAAATTCTTATATGGACACAGTTTGTCTAAATTACTTTTTACACACCAATACAATCTTTTTTTATTTTTTTTATTTTTATTATTATTTTTTTTTATTTTTTATTTTTTGCTCATAACTGTACTATAATTCACAATCTCATGTACTCTTCCTATTTATTTATTTTGTATTTGATAGATCCAGGAAGTGAGTAAATTGCAAGGACACAGAATATATCAAATTGTACATAGTTCAATAATAACTTACATAAATACAATAAAGGATACAATGTAAATAAGATATCAAATAAAGAGCATGTATCCAATTTACAGAAAATGTTATACTATAGAACAAACAGTAATACATACAGGAAACAAAGTGAAGCTAAATAATACAAAAAATAAATAAATGAATACCAAAAACCAAATTAATGTATCTCTATGATAGTGTTCAAAATAAAATTAATTAAAAGTATTTCCAAAAAAACTGTTAAGTTTAGTGGTGCTATTTATTTACTCACATAAATTCACTGACCATGTAAAAGGATTCCTCCATTAGGTGCTCTTTCAGAATTTGTTTGAATTTCAGCAAGTGGCTATGAAAAAATTTTATATGTGGTGAGAGTGCATTGTTGTGACCAGGCAACACGGCTTTCATCTGGCACACAACTGCAGGTTCTTTGATTGCTCAGTGAGGTGGAACATCAAACTAGAACACATGAGATATTAGTTTACTATGTTACCCACATGAATAAAATATATATGTTTGGCACAGGACTAATGGATAATTTACAACAGTCATGCGCTAGCAAAGCATCACTTGATGCACTAATTATCAAACTGTTCCTTGAGGTGCAATGCCCAACATTTAAATGAACAACTCCATCAGGTGCTGGAACTATTATGTTGGTCCTATACTGTGATCCTGACTCTTTCAGATGAAGTCATGCAGTGGGGAGAGCTCTTGTTAGTCTGACACCATATTGACCTTAGCATAAGGGCACTGTTAGAGCTGATAGGGGAAGCATGGTCCCCAGGAGCACCTCCCATATGTCATTGCAAATTACAGTGAGTTGGTTGGTTGGTTTGGGGAAGGAGACCAGACAGCGAGGTCATCGGTCTCATCGGATTAGGGAAGGAAGTCGGCCGTGCTCTTTGAAAGGAACCATCCCGGCATTTGCCTGGAGCAATTTAGGGAAATCACGGAAAACCTAAATCAGGATGGCCGGACGCGGGATTGAACCGTCGTCCTCCCGAATGCGAGTCCAGTGTCTAACCACTGCGCCACCTCGCTCGGTTTACAGTGAGTTCTCGCTAATGTGTGTGGTATCAATTCCCATTGCCAACTTTGATGTGGCATTGCGATCTCTGGATGATACCATGTGCATTAAACAGCTTGGAGAAATAGGCTCCTATTTGAACCAAATTGTTGTTGTTGTGGTCTTCAGTCCAGAGACTGGTTTGATGCAGCTCTCCATACTACTGTATCATGTGCAAGCTTCTCCATCTCCCACTACCTACTGCAACCTACATCCTTCTGAATCTGCTTAATGTATTCATCTCTTGGTCTTCCTCTTCGATTTTTACCCTCCACACTGCCCTCCAGTACTAAATTGGTGATCCCTTGATGCCTCAGAACATGTGCTACCAACCGACCCCTTCTTCTAGTCAAGTTGTGCCACAAATTTCTCTTCTCCCTGATTCTGTTCAGTACCTCCTCATTAGTTATGTGATCTACCCACCTAATCTTCAGCATTCTTCTGTAGCACCACATTTTGAAAGCTTCTATTCTCTTCTCGTCTAAAATATTTATTGTCCATGTTTCACTTCCATACATGGCTACACTCCATACAAAAACTTTCAGAAACGAATTCCTGACACTTAAATCTATACTCGATGTTAACAAACTTCTCTTCTTCAGAAATGCTTTCCTTGCCATTGCCAGTCTACATTTTATATCTTCTATACTTCGACCATCATCAGTTATTTTGCTCCCTAAATAGCAAAACCAATTTACTACTTTAAGTCTCTCATTTCCTAATCTAATTCCCTGAGCATCACCCAATTTAATTCGACTACTTTCCACTATCCTCATTTTGCTTTTGTTGATGTTCATCTTATATCCTCCTTTCAAGACACTGTCCATTCCGTTCAACTGCTACATCTACATCTACATCTACATTTATACTCCGCAAGCCACCCAACAGTGTGTGGCGGAGGGCACTTTACGTGCCACTGTCATTACCTCCCTTTCCTGTTCCAGTCACATATGGTTCGCGGGTAGAATGACTCCCGAAAGCCTCCGTGCGCGCTCGAATCTCTCTAATTTTACATTTGTGATCTCCTTGGGAGGTATAAGTAGGGGGAAGCAATATATTCGATACCTCATCCAGAAACGCACCCACTCGAAATCTGGACAGCAAGCTACACCGCGATGCAGAGCACCTCTCTTGCAGAGTCTGCCACTTGAGTTTGCTAAACATCTCCGTAACACTATCACACTTACCAAATAACCCTGTGACGAAACGCGCCGCTCTTCCTTGGATCTTCTCTATCGCCTCCGTCAACCCAATCTGGTACAGATCCCACACTGTTGAGCAATACTCAAGTATAGGCCGAACGAGTGTTTTGTAAGTCACCTCCTTTGTTGATGGACTACATTTAAGGACTCTCCCAATGAATCTCAACCTGTTACCCGCCTTAGCAACAATTAATTTTATATGATAATTCCACTTCAAATCGTTCCGCATGCGTACTCCCAGATATTTTACAGAAGCAATTGCTACCAGTGTTTGTTCCGCTATCATATAATCATACAATAAAGGATCCTTCTTTCAACATTGTAAAAAGCTTTCTCTAAGTCTACATATGCCAGAAACGTAGGTTTGCCTTTTCTTAATCTGTCTTCTAAGATAAGTTGTAGGGTCAGTATTGCCTCACATATTCCAGCATCTCTACAGAATCCAAACTGATATTCCCCGAGGTCAGCTTCTACCAGTTTTTCTGTTTGTCAGTAAAGAATTCGTGTTACTATTTTGCAGCCGTGACTTATTGAACTGATAGTTTGGTAATTTTCACATCTGTCAACACCTCCTTTCTTTGGGATTGGAATTATTATAGTCTTCTTGAACTCTCAGGGTATTTCGTCTCATACATCTTGCTCACCAGAAGGTAGAGTTTTGTCAGGGCTGGCTCTCCCAAGGCTATCAGTAGTTCTAATGGAATGTTGTCTACTGCTGGGACATTGTTTCGACTTAGGTCTTTCAGTGCTCTGTCAAACTCTTCACTGTTCCATTTGCATAATATTGTCCTCAAGTACATCGCCCTTGTACAGACCCTCTATATACTCCTTCCACCTTTCTGTTTTCCCTTCTTTGCTTAGAACTGGGTTTCCATCTGAGCTCTTGATATTCTTACAAGTGGTTCTCTTTTCTCCAAAGGTCTCTTTAATTTTCCTTTAGGCAGTATCTATCGTGCCCCTAGTCATATATGCCTCTACATCCTTACATTTGTCCTCTAGCCATCCCTTCTGAGCCATTTTGCATTTCCTGTTGATCTGGTTTTTGAGACGTTTGTATTCCTTTTTGCCTGCTTCATTTACTGCATTTTTATATTTTCTCCTTTCATCAATTAAATTCAATATATCTTCTGTTACCCAAAGATTTCTACCAGCCCTCGTCTTTTTACCTACTTGACCCTCTGCTGCCTTCACTATTTCATCTCCCAAAGCTACCCATTCTTCTTCTACTGTATTTCTTTCCCCAGTCTTGTGAATTGTTCCATAATGCTCTGCCTGAAACTCTCTGCAACCTCTGGTTCTGTCAGTTTATCCAGGTCCCACCTCCTTAAATTCCTACCTTGTTGCAGTTTCTTCAGTTTTAGTCTACAGTTCGTAACCAATAGATTGTGGTCAAGGTCCACATCTCCCCCAGGAAATGCCTTATAATTTAAAACCTGGTTCATAAATCTCTGTCTAGCAATTATATAATCTATCTGAAACCTTCCAGTATCTCCAGTGCTCTTCCATGTATACAACCTTCTTTCATAGTTCTTGAACCAAGTGCTAGCTATGATTACATTATGCTGTGCAAAATTCTATCAGGCAGCTTCCTCTTTCATTCCTTACCCCCATTCCATATTCACCTGCTACATTACCTTCTCTTCCTTTTCCTACTATCAAATTCCAGTCACCCATGACTATTAAATTTTCATCTCCTCTCATTATCTGAATAATTTCTTTTATCTCATCATACATTGCATCAATCTCTTTGTCATCTGCAGAGCTAGTTGGCATATAAACTTGTACTACTGTGGTAGACGTGGGCTTTGTATCTATTTTGGCCACAATAATATGTTCACTATGCTGTTTGTAGTAGCTTACCTACATTTCTATTTTTTTATTCATTATTAAACCTACTCCTGCATTGCCCCTACTTGATTTTGTATTCGTAACCCTGTATTCACCTGACCAGAAGTCTTGTTCCTCGTGCCACTGAACTTCACTAATTCCCACTATATCTAACTCTAACTTATCCATTTCCCTTTTTAAATTTTCTAACCTACCTACCCGTTTAAAGGATCTGACATTCCACTCTCTGATCCATAGAAAGTCAGTTTTCTTTCTCCTGAGTAGTCCCCACCTGGAGATCCGAGTGGGGGACTATTTTACCTCTGCAATATTTTACCCAAGAGGACGCCATCATCATTTAAGCATACAGTAAAGCTGCATGACCTTGGGAAAAATTACAGCTGTAGTTTCCCCTTGCTTTCAGCCATTCGCAGTACCAGCAATGGAAGGCCGTTTTGCTTAGTGTTACAAGGCCAGACTGTTGCCCCTGCAACTACTGAAAAGGCTGCTGCCCCCCTTCAGGAACCACACATTTGTCTGGCCTGTCAACAGATACCCCTCCATTGTGGTTTCACCTATGGTATGGCTATCTGTATCACTGAGGCACACAAGCCTCCCCACCAACGGCAGGTTCCATGGTTCCCATAGTTCATTTGGGGGGGGGGGGGGGGGGGGGTTAACCAGATTAAGACTTCTAAATTCAATGTGCAGACTGTTTTTGGTTCTTGAGTTGTAGTTATGATATTCACTGTTTTGTTTGTATAGAGTAAATATATACCACGAGTAGGTGGCAAGGATCACCGTCTTTTGAAACAAGAACCTCCAAGAGTGTCTGTGATGGACACCACTCATTATTCTGATGGCACTGACATTTTTTTGCAAGCGGTTGGTCCCTCCAGAATATAATGCAATTGAAGGGATAAACTGCAGTGCAAATTTTACTGAGCCAAGTCTTTTAAAGATATGAATAATGCATGTTGACCAATTATATTTGCTGTCTATATATGCATCCAGGAATTTTCTATTCTCGGATTTTTGTGTTATTTTATTTCTACACTTCATGTTAATTTCTCCAAGATTTCCTTGGGGTGTTTACCTCATGTAATGAGATTTATCTTAATTGACTGAGAGACCATTTGAAGAAAAACAGTTTAAAATTACAATGAAAACTTTACCTCCAGTTTGTTCAAGATTGTTATTTGAAAATTTATCAATGAGAATTGAAGTACCATCTAAAAAAGTATGTGTTTACTCTTTGTATCAGAACAAAGAGGAAGTCATTAATGAAAATAAGAAACAGTGGCAGATCTAAAACACAGTCTTCTGGCACATTGCAGATTAAGGTGCCCCACACAAATGAGGCAGTTCCTCTGTATCAGCCATTCAGCATTACATTCTGCTTTTGGTCCTTTATATATGACTGAAGCCACAAACAAACAGGATCACCTAAACCATAATATTCCACTGTTTTGTTACTGAACAAGTAATTCGTTACTCTAGTTCTGTCGTAACCATTCTAACTCCTATTAATAAACCATTCTGGTGGTATGTGGTCACATGTTTGTATTTCATACATGATAGATGCAAGCCACACAAACTATAACCAGAAGCTGTGGCACTTACATGTGAGTACAGTTTGGCATTCCTCCTCACGATATCGTTTTTCTGCTCTGCAGTGATTTGTCCCTTTTGTGATGCTATGAATTTGTCTATGGAGCATAGGATGTCTGGTTTTAAGGTCTCATTTAGGAAGGTTAGGTTCTGGATTTGCAACACATCTAGTGGCTTCTCCAGCCAATACAATGTCGGTTGTGTCATATTGAGATAGTCGTTCTAGTGACCTTACCTGGGAGACTGAATGTTGTACCCACTATATCACTAGTCAGACTATTGATTAGCATACCGCTACCTCATAGTTCCATACTTGTCATACCTCTTGTCTTCTCTTGCTCACAACAATTTATGATCATGATTTCCAGAGTGAATACTGAGGAAATCCAGTGCACACCCACTTTCTGAAAATAAGGATGTGGAAATGACACTTTCCTCAGACATTCAGGTGCTTCTGTCTTTCCCAAAACAGTTGTACTTCACATGCCTGAATGCTAGTCTGAATCTTTCTAGTTGGGCAGACAATAAGACTTTACCTTTGCCAACCTGGAACTCCTCCATGGACATTATCATGTAAGTTTCTTTTTGCTCTGACACCAACAGTACTTCTTGTGTTTTTACCTGCACCCCTGTTCCCATAGCTTTTCGCTTCATGGGATAAGGATGTACCATAAGGTATTGATTGGGTGCATTCACGCTAACCATTTGAAGTCAGACCAGCATGTGTAATCCCATCCCACCTGCATTAATTTCAACCATTTACATGTGGTAGAATAATAAAAAAGTTTTCTCCATATATTCCTGACATTGTGAGTCTGGGGATGATGTGCAATATATGATAACTGAAGAAAACGTCACAAGCAAAGATCACTAAATAAGCATATTACTGGATGATGGGATTCGACAGAACTATACTGTCATTATTGGATCTTATTTACAATATATTGCCCATCAGCATTGCAAGTTACTTCACACTATATATGCACTGCCCACCAAAATGAAGATCACTAGACATTGGCATGTGAAATATAAAAGTATTATGTACAGACATAACTATATTGCACTGATTACAAGTGTTCATGTTCACCACCAACTGGAAACTGACAGAGAAGTCTCTGTTAGTTACCAGTTTGTGGTGAACAAGGACACTTGTAATTGGTACAATATCTGTATGTAATACTTTTTGACACTATTATGAGAAGGATAAGACTGCTACCACCATATAGTGGAGATGTTAAGCCACAGACACAACAAAAAGGCTTCTAAACAATTAAGCTTTTTATCAAAAGGCCTTCTTCTGAATTAGATACATACACACACACACATACACACCCACTCAAACACACACACACACACACACACACACACACACAAGCATGCGCTCCCACACATTCACACGAATACAACTCATTCACATGTGACCACCACTGTCTCGGCAGTCAGAGAGAGTGGTCGTGTGTGTGAGTTGCATTTGCAATTTGCATAGAATGTGTTTGTGGGTGTGTGTGTGTATATGTTGTCTAATTCAGAAGTAGGTCTTTTGGCAGAAAGCTTACTTGTTTAGCAGTCGTTTTTTTTTTTTTTTTTTTTTTTTTTTTTTTTTTTTTTTTTTTTTTTTTTTTTTTTTTTTGTGACTCCACATCTCCGCTATGCGGTGAATAGCCATATACCATTTTCATAATATTGTCATTATTCCATCTCAGATTGTCCATAATACTTTTTTATTTCACATGCTGGTGTGTAATGATCTTTGTGGCAGTGGGAGGTGCATATGAAATGTGAAGTGATTTGAAATGCTGATGGGCAGTACATTGTAAAAAATTTTAAAGCATAAGATCCGATAATGACATTATAATTTTGTCGAATCCCATCATCAAATAATATGCTTTTATAGTGATCTTTGCTTGTGAAGTTTTATTCAGTTGTCATATACTGCAGACCACTGCCAGACTGACAATGTCAGGAATATATGGAGAAAAGTTTTTTTACTATTCTGCCATTTGTCAACAGTTGGAATTAGTACAGATAACATGTGATGGTGATGGGCAATACCATGTAAAATTTTGAAGCATAATATCCAATAATGACAGCAGAGATGTTTCAAAACCAATCATCCAGTATAACAATGGTTTAGCCATCTTGGGTCTTGAAGCTTTCTTTAGTTATCAAATGTTTGTCTGTTGGTTCTATTAGGTGCTGTAGTTCTGCTGTTGGGCTCTGTTATACTTTTAATAGTCTCACTGAAAACTGTTGCAGTGATAGCAAGATGAGACTTAATTGCCTATGTATTGCACGAATACTGTTTCTTACAATGTGGCTACTGTAATTGTTGTATCACGTAGGCTGTCTGCGAAAAGTGCAAGAATCTTGTTACAATTATTCTCCTCACAACAACATTTAATTCGTTTTATATTCTATCCAAGTTGTATTCTTTACATGCCCTGCCAATTTCTCATACTACCCTAGTGTTATTCAGTACATTGTGTTCCAGATTCATCAGCTGTCATCATCTCCACAGTTTCCCTATTTGCATCCACTACTTTTTTTACTTGTCCTAGTGTGTTGTTCAACTGATGAATATCCTCATTGTCTGATATGTCAAATACTTTGCTTAGCAGTTAACTGCCTGCATCCAACCATCCTCGTTTTCTATGTATCAGTGTCTGTGGTGCCATTCTTCTACATGATGTAGCTGTTCCCTTGCGCTTCTCATAAGAATTATCTATGCTCACCAGAACCAAACAATTGCCATCTATTACTTGTGCACATTCTACATTTTGATATACAAAACAGTGTGTCTTATGTAGCTTGTCACTGCATTCCAATGGCCTTACGATTCATAATACATGACCACAGTCTTTCTGCCAAGGCGAGACTGTGAGCAGCAGTCCATGATTGGAGAAGCAAACTGGGTTGTGGGCGTAAGGAGGAAGTTGGGGTGGGAAAGGTGAGGGATAGCAGGATAGGAATGGGGAATGGTAAAGTGCTGCTTCTGGGAGCATACAGGGACAAGATGTGTAAGGGAGAGGGTAGGTCAGCTAGGTGCAGTTGGGAGTTTAGACACAGGGCACGAGGGGGGGGGGGGGGGGTTCGGTAGAGGTTAAGTAAGAAGACTGAAGACTGTTGGTGCATTGGTAGAATAGAGGGCTGTGTAGTGCTGGAATGGGTAAAGGAAAAGGGAAGGGGATAGATGGATAAAAGACAATGACTAATGGAGGTTGAGGCCAGGAGGGTTATGGTAACATAGCATATATTGTAGGGAGAGTTACCACCAATGCAATGCAGAAAAGTTGGTGTTGGTGGGAAGGGTTTGTGAGGAACTGCTTTCTGATAAAAATATTGGTGACATCTAATCAAATGTTATCAACATTTTGTTGTGATACAATTATTGGCCACTAGAGAAGTATAATGTTCTAAACTTAAAGTCTTGTAAAAATATGGAAGCTTTCACTAATAATGTATGGCTAGAATATAACCAGTGATACCATATGTATATCTCTGACTCACTATTCATGGAGGTTCAGATCTGAACACATAAAATAAGTAAGGAGGTTAGATTCAAGGTAATATACTGGAAAGTTGTGATTTGCCTGTGAAATACACTGTGTAAATACATTCATATATTGTGTACTGGAATCCTGCTGATGTGCATATTATCTGGAACTGGTTGGACATACAGGGAATGCCAACATATATGAAGTAGAGCAGTACAATTAACTTGTTTTACTTTAATGGAGTGTAATATAAATGATTATCTAGGTGATGCTAGAAGTACAACATCTAATGTCCTATGAATATCTACTTACAAAATATAACAATGGATTTTTGCAACATATTCTGTGAATATTCTGTCACAGACATAGTTACTCTGTGCATAAATGGAATAACACAAATACCTTAATGTTTGTACATTGGAAATTATCCACTGCCACGCAGCTTTCAATGATTTATAAAATATACTTATATATTTAAAGGATAGTAATTACTAGTTTCAGTTTACATCCTGATATCATCACAACTTTGTACTGCATTTTTCACACTATGTCTTTCATTGAATAACTCTATCTTACACCTTAAGGACAAAATGTTAAAGTGTTGTATAAGCCATTATATCACATAATATGAATAAACTGTAACTACAGTTTAATGTCAACTTCCTTTGTCAAACAGGATTGGGCAATAGATCCAGTTCTTATATTCTATCCTGTTATTGAACCTGATCTTCATGATAAATCAGAACGTTTTCTTCACTGGAGAATCGATGAACTCATGTTGTCTGGCCACTTCAGTCATGTCCCATTTCTGACTGGTTACACAAAAGATGAATTTTCATGGAGAGCTTTGTGTAAGTATTTGGAGAGCTTTAAAATTATTTAATAATTTCATTGTATCACATATTGTAGAGAACTGATTAATCATATATACCTTATTGTTCAAAATATGCAAACTATAAATGTGCATTTGCTTTTCTTTGGGTCATTTTACTCTTACATAGAACCAAAGAAATAACCAATCTCAAATATTAGAGCATATAAAAACAGTTTTTTTCTTGATGTAGCGGAACATAAATTCAAATCCTGAGCTAGAATGTTCAACAGGTTCTTTATGAGCCTAGTTAATGTTTCTTCTAAATCTTGAATGAAAATTGCAAACACTCTACTGAGTAAAAATGACACATAACTGTAAAATTTAATGCACCAACCCATGTCCTGATACCTTCATATTGTAATTGTTCTAAGTGACAACTGTGCCTACCCCAGTCCTATATATATTCCATGTACTATCTAGTTCATGATTAATGGTTAAAGTGTGTTGCACCAAGAATCTCGCTATTCTATGCCATACACCAAGATGCTGGTTATATAAAATTGATGAAGTCTGTTAATTATTTATTTATTAAGTTATCAACCATTTGACTTGTTTAAAGACATTCTCCAACTATTCCAGTCTCTTTATAATTGTTTCATCTCTCCATACTTAATACCACAAATATTCTAAAGAATCTGTTTACATTTTCTAATCCATGGGTCTACTAAATTTTTTTCACTTCCACTGTACCTTCCACTTCCTTAGCGCATGATCCATCAACCTATTACTTTTTCTGGTGAAGGACTACCATAGGTGACTTTTGTTGTTTGCTGTTATTAGAAGCTCTTCATCCACACTTTATCTGACCATTTAATTGCAAGTGCCCTACATTATGTGGCATTGTTACCAAATATATCCTTTTTGTTCTGTGCTTTTCTGGTATTCACGCAGTTCACATTTCACACCCTTACAGTGTTGTGCTTCAAGTCCACATTTTCATGTAATTTTTCCTTAATTCTATGTCAATAACTGGCACCACCAAAATGTGTGGGTGGATTAGTGTTTGCAGAAAACCTAAAATCTGAGCAATTTCTAAGATGGCCGTTAATGCCTTCAGGAATCTCAGGCAAAAAATGTGAGAAGGAATATTTAACTTAGCCAAAAGAGAATTTCTAAGAACAAAATACTCAAGATTTATATGGAACACTCAGAATGCATGTTGTATTCCAAATATGGGAAGATTAGCAGCTGCCAGAGGGGTGGGAATTGGCACTAATGCACCCTCTTCACAAAAACATGAGATAAGTCAATGGTAGAAATTACACAGGAATATTGCTAGTACCAGTGAGCTATAAGATATTATTGAGGGCACTGCTGAAAGGAGTAGAAAAGAAATTAAATCTACAAACTGATGAATACAAGAGAGGTTTCAGGAATGGTAGATTATGTATAGAGTAGATCTTAAACCTGGAACTGGTAGTCATGTATCAAAACCAGAAAAACAAGAATTTCATATTCACATTCATGGACTTCAATAATGCCTATGATTCTGTAGATAGATTAACATTGTTTTATTTCTGAAGATATGGGTTTGGATGGAAAATCCAGTAAGCTCATTATACAGATCTTAAGCAACATGATGTCCAATATCAAAAACAGAGCAACACTCTCAAATCCCTTTATGATTTATAGTAAGGTGATTAGGTAATGACAATAAAAAATGAAAGGATAGGTGAAATGTGCATGAGATACAGGAGGAAAGAAATGCAGATAGACTGCCAGTGGCAGACAGAGTTGTTATCTTGTCCAAATTTTAGAGTATTTGATTGATAAAAGTACTCGTCTCTAGTTACAAACAATGGAAATGAAAAGACTGCTAAGCATTTAAGATTTTGTACTAAAAAGTTCTTCTTCAGAAATAGGAAACACACAAACATTCACACAAGCACCTCCCACACAGACATGACCATTGTTTCTGGCTGCTGTGGCATAACTTTGAATTGCATCTGCATATGATGTGAACAACAATCTAGGGTGGATGGTAAAGAGGAGGCATGGGATGAGGAGGGAGAGCAATAGGGGGTAGGGGTGGGGGAAGATGTTGTGCTGCCAGTGAGAGCATGCAGTGATGTGGTGGGAAGATGATAGAGCTGCTAGGTGCAGAGCCAGGAGGCTGTACTGGGGAAGGGAAGGGGGGTTGGGAGCAAAAAAAGGAAGAAAAGTGGTGTTGGTAGGAAGGATCCAGATGGAACAGACTGTGAAGCAGCCACTGAAATGGAGCACTTTGTGTTGGACGGTATGTTTAGCAACTGGATGGCCCACTTGCCTCCTGGCTACAGATTGGCAGGAGCCATTAAATAACTCTCATTTACATAGCAGCATATTGGCTGCAGCTTAGTTTGTACATCACATGGCAACTTTCACAGATAGTTCTGCATCTGATGAGTCAGGAGAAGCCTGTGACAGGACTGGAGTAGGTGATAATGGGAGGGTGTATGGGACAGGCCTTGCATCTATTTCCACTGCAGGGATGTGACCCATGACACAAGGGGTTGCGAGCAGGCGTGAAGTAGGGATGGAGAAGAATATTGCATAGAATTGGTGAATGGTGGAATACCACTTTGGGAGGGTTGGGGAGGATTGTGGATAGATATTCCTCATTTCAGCTCATGATGACAGGTAGTGAAACCATGGCACAGAATGAGATTCAGTTTCACAAGTCCTGGGTATTACTGAGTCATGAGAGAAGTACTCCTTTGTGGCCATACAATGATTATGTGGGAGTTGGTAGGTGACTAGAGAGGCAAGACACAGAAGATCTGTTTCTGAACAAGGTTGGGAAGGTAATTCCGGTCTGTGAAGGCCTCAGCAAGACCCTTGATATATTTGGTGAGGGACTGCTCGTCACAACGGATGCAATGATTACAGATGGCAAGGCTGTGTGGAAGGAACTCCTTGGTATGGAATGGGTGGTAGCTGTTGAAGTAGGGGTATTATTGTTGGTTGGTAGGATTATGTGGATGGAGGTGCTGATGTAGCCATCCTGGACATGGTGGTCAACATCGAAGGTGGCTCATTGGGTTGATGAAGATCAGGTGAAGCAATTGGGGGAGAAGGTTTTGAGGATGTGGAGGAATATGGATAAGGTGTCCTCACCATCGGATGAGATCACTAGGATGTCATTGATAAATCTGAACCAGTTGAGGGGTTCGGGAGTCTGCGAAGTTAGGAAGGATTCCTCTAGATGGCCCATGAGTAGGTTGGCATAGGACAATGCCATGCAGGTTTGTTTGCAGGTGATACCTTCAAAGGAGAAGTAATTGTGGGTGAGGATATAGATGGTCATGGTGACCAGAAAGGAGGTTTGGGTTTGGAATCAGTTTGATTTAGGGAAAGGTAGTGTTCATAGTGAGAAGATCATGAGTATTGGGGATGTTAGTGTAGAGGGAGATGGCATCAGTAGTTATGAGCAGGGCACCGGGTGGTAAAGGAACAGAAGTGTGCAGAATTGATGAGGGGAAATAGTGGGTGTCTTTTATATAGAAGGATACATTACAGGCAGTGGTAGTTGGTGATTGTGTACTAGTGGGCTACAGCACACTGTAAATATTGCACTTAAATGAAGCTGTTTCTCTTAAGTTATAAGTTGGAAATCACATTAAAAGTATGCCATTCCTCTCTGAATGTGAGCTGGAAATCTCATTAAAAGGAAGCCATGTATCTTCGAATGCATGCTGGTATGCAAATAAAATGGACGAAAACATATTTTGTAACACTCTCTCCATGATAACTACACACCAGTGTTGAGTACTGATAGGGTGGTCAGTCATGCTAAGATCAGCTCAGTGAAAGGATACAGCTGTCTGTTTTCTACTGTATGTGCTCTGATGTGACATCATCCCTTCTGGCACTATGAGTGTGATGTTGCTCACAGCACCAGGTCAATATTTTTATTTGAAATTGCGTGAAGTAATGTGCAAGTGTAGAGTATTGGGGAGTTTTGAGAAGCAGTTGATGTCATGCAGTGGTCGAGAGCCCCCACCCCCCACCCGCCCACCCACCCCGCTCCGCCTGCAACTGGCAATTTGTAGGTACAGGTTCAATTCCCACTGCAACCGTATTTTAATGCTCACAGGGTTAAACTATTAATTATAAAATTTAAATGAATTTAAATCGTTCAATTTACATACATAAAATCAATATATTCTATTTAGTTATGATTACTACCATTGTAAGTCAAAAGGGTATAGGTCATAATAAAAAATAGTGAGTACACAGGGAAATATAGTATGATAGTGTTTTCTTTACATGATCTGTTAAAGAGGCCCTTTTTCCCAATTAATCTTTGGAGGAGAAAGTGAGAATTAAAGGATCAGGTGAATCTGCCCCAAATTTAAATCTAGCAACAGGAGAGCATGGGATGGTGCTCACTGATTTTGCTCAAACTATGTGTGTAGAAGCATGTAGACGTCCATTTCAAGTTCATAGAATATTTCGCCCAAGTGGACTGTAGGAAAAGGTAAAACACTCTCTAAGGATTTAAGTGCAGAGTAATAGGGATTTTTGAGCAGCAATCCATGTATCTGTGCCCCAGCCCAGTGGTCAAGAGCACCTGATGGGCATTTCCTTTGGTTCAGGTTCGATTCCTGCTACAAATATTTTTTTCTTTTTTTAAACTTTATTCCTTGTGATGTTAAACACTTAATTACAAAATTTAAATATATTTAAACAGTTCAGTTCATATACATAAGATTAATGTATGCAATTCAATTACTATTAATCCCTTTTTAAAGGAGTGGGAAAACAATATATAAATGTATTGTGCAACATTTATGACACGTCTGTAGCATCTATCAACATAGGAAAAAACAAGTGTGAATTTTCCATTGGAAAAGGAGTAAAGCAGGGTGATCCTATATCCCCGAAGTTTTTTATAGCAGTTCTCGAGATGGCTATGTCCAAAATTATTTGGAACAACAGAGGAATAAGGATAACTGGTAAAAGGCTCACCAACCTGGGATTTGCTGATGATATAGTGGTCCTAGCTAACAGTAAGATGGAAATGCAGTCCTCTATAAAAGACTCAACAGATTGTTGTCAGGAAGTTGGACTTAAAATAAATCACTCCAAAACTAAGGTTATGCGTAATAAGTGGGTAGCTGAAGGACAGGCCGGCCGCGGTGGTCTAGCGGTTCTAGACGCTCAGTCCGGAACCGCGCGACTGCTACGGTCGCAGGTTCGAATCCTGTCTCGGGCATGGATGTGTGTGATGTCCGTAGGTTAGTTAGGTTTAAGTAGTTCTAAGTTCTAGGGAACTGATGACCACAGATGTTAAGTCCCATAGTGCTCAGAGCCATTTGAACCATTTGAAGCTGAAGGACAAGAACAACTGAATGGAAACATCCTAAACAATTTTACAGAATATGTTTACCTGGGGCAATTAATTGACACGAAAGGGGATTTGAAACCTGAAATTTTTCATCAAGTTAAACTGGGTTGGAGGGCTTATGGAAGGAATGCAACAGTTTTCAATTCTAACATGCCAGTCTATTTAAAGAAGACAGTTTTTGATCACTGCGTACTACTGGTTTTAACGTACAGGTGTGAAACTTGGACTTCAAATGAATTTTTCAAAAGAAAACTTAGAACTGCTCAGAGAGCTATGGAAAAGTCAATGTTAGGTCTCACTAAGAAAGATCGACAGAAAAGTGAAGACATTCAAGCAATAACAGGAGTAAAAGGTGTTATAGAATGGGTTAACACTCTTAAATGGCAGTGGGCAGAAAGGATGGAAGATGCACAAAATCAGTTTTAGAGTGGAGTCCCAGAGAAAAACAAAGACCACCAGGGAGACCACCTGATCGCTGGGATAAGGAACTCAGGAAGGTTGTGGGCTTCAACTGGTAGAAGACAGCAGAGGACAGAGATGCATGGAAACACCTCTTAAAAATGTATTTAACAACTTAAAGAGGCTACATCTTGTATGGATTGAATTAGCTGAACAATAAATAAATAAATAAAAATAAATAAATAAAATACCTTTTTAAGTTGAAAGGCTGTAGGTGGTGCTAATATAACTGAGTGTATGAGGAAATTTAATATGAAAGTGTATGAAAAGAGTAGGATCTGCAGATGTGATATGTGCACTGCCTTTTTTTTCTTTCAATGTTGGTTATTGGGGAATACTGATGTGTTGGGTACAGGGCAAGTAAAAGAACTAGGATGTATTAATACATTAATAAAAAACTAGTGGAAATTATAAACATATAAACAACATACTCGATCTTAATGCATTAGGTACAGGTAATATTGCAACAATAATGAGTCACATCTATCATGGTGAAATAGTGAACTACAATCTATTTATTTGTGTAATATTGTAGCAAATTAGTAAAATTTTGCACAACGAGCCACTGATTAGATTTAATAGGCTGAAGTTGTTGGTCTGCAAGAGCAGAGATTCTCTGTGTAAGGGCACTGGTGACTGGCCATAACTGGGCTTACTCGGTTGTTCGATTTATGGACTTTAGGGAGCACATAGGAGGTAGGTGTGCTAGAAGTGGTGGAGGTCTGGAGAGAGATGACTCATGGGCGAGTTCTGGGATGGGCCTAAGGATTTGAGGAAGAACTGGTGTCTGTCCGCATGAATGGCCAATGCCAAAGTGTGGCCAAGACACAGCTGGACCACCCACTTGTTTAATGTCCTACCAAACACAATGTGCTTCACTTTAAAGACTGCTTCACAGCCTTCGCCATCTGGATCCTTCCTATCAACACCACCTTTTCTGAAATTTACAGGTGGGAACTCTCCTAACAACACATCCTTTGTTCCCATAACCCATCTGGCCTAACTTTCACCAGTCTCTGTCCTCCACCTATTTCTTTCCTTCATTATAATGTAGAGGGATCAGGCAGTAAGATTGATGTTTTCGACCACTATCTTTCAGATATTACACCCCACATACTAGTTGTCAGTGAAGACGAAAAATCTGCACATAACATACACCTGTTTAAAATCCAAAATTATTCATTAACTGATTTTTACTGTCATTCTAACCATAAGGGTGGAGGAGTGGCTATCTACCTGAGAACAAATAACCTAGTAGAATCTTACGAAAATATTGCTTGGGTAAAAGAGTATTCCACTGATTTGCACTGTGAAATTGTAGCAATTAAGTTAAAATTCTTGTCTGTTGCATACTTTATCTTAGCATTGTATAGATCACCACATGAAAATTTTGAATTATTTCTTAATTCCCTTGATACAGTATTATGTAAATTAATTACAAGCAAGAGCATATAAATGTTATATTATTAGGGGATATTAATGTCAACAACCAAAAAAGCAAACACTTCAAAGACTGTATCTATTCTTATGGCGCAAAAGATCTGTTGGGAGACATACCCACTAGAATCATGTCAACTAGTATAAGCTCTATAGACCATGTTATTACTAATGGTGAAAATATTGCCACAGCTGCTGTTGTAAATGGTCACATATCTGACCATCTAGGCCAGCAGTTAGTGCTAAAGGGAGATCCTTGTATAAAACCAAAGAAAATTTATGAATACAAAAGGAATCTCTCTGTTATCAACATCGCCAAACTGAGAGACAGCCTTGGTCATGAATCTTGGCATCTAGTATTTCAAGCCGAAGGGGTGAATAATAAATGGGATGCCTTTCTAGATACATTATCTTATCATATAAATAATACTATTCCCATCAGAAAGATAAATATTAATAAGAATAATGCAAGACAGTCAAGGCCCGTGGAATTTGATAATACTACCAAAAAACTCAAAGAAAAAATGGAAGAAATGTATATGATACAAAGAGAGACCAAAAACAATGAGCACAGGGATAAATACAAACAATACAAGTACGTTTCGCAAGCAAGTCAAAAGATTGAAGGCTGAAAAGATTAACTTGAAAATACAAAATTCAGATTGTATCTCCAAGACCTGCTGGTCAATAGTAAATGAAATAAGAGACAGTAAAACAAAACTAAAAGGTAATATCAACATACAGATATCTAATAACAATATTGATGTCGCCAATCCTCAAGATATCAATAACATTTTTAATGACTATTTCATAGATATCGTAGAATCTGACTTTTGTACCACAGATAAAGTACCTGTTGGAAGTCTTGCTGAGGGCAATTCTGACGCTAATCAACACCATGAACTTGAAATCAAGGATATTTTTCAGCTCATTAGAGAATGTAAAAACAAAAAATCCGCTGGATGGGATGAAATTTCTCCATTTTTATTTAAATAGTGCGAAAACAATCTAGCGTATCCCTTGGAGCATCTAATAAATAGTGTCTTAAAAGAAGGAGTGTTCCTTGAAATACTAAAATTAGACATTGCTAAACCTCTCTACAAAAAAGGTGATAAACAACTAGTAGAAAATTATGGATCACTCGCCTTAACTTCCGGTTTTAGCAAGTTAATTGAAAAAATAATTCTGAAATATATGTTAGAGCATTATAATAAGCACAGCATCCTGGGAGATTTTCAGCACGGTTTCAGAAGTGGTCGTAGCACCATGACTGCAACACTTCAATTTATGCTGAAAGCTCTTGACAAAATTGATGAAGGCATGCAAGTAGCTGGAGTTTTTCTAAACCTATCAAAGGCTTTTGATAGGGTTGATCATAAGGTACTTCTGTCAAAACTGGCCAGAGATGGCATAAGTGGAAAATTATTGCACCTCATCACATCATATTTAAAAAACAGAAGACAATGTTCCTCAATCTCACACAATAGTGGAGAAACATGAAAAAGTTATACATCAAGGATGAGGAGTATTCAATTTGGTGGGCCTCAGGGATCAATAATTGGTCCGTTCCTCTTTATATGTTAAGTCAATGACTTCCCAAAGATAGTAAAAAACGATACCTTCACTACAATGTATGCAGATGACACTTCACGCCTTTGTTGGGGAAATGATATTCTTAATCTCGGCATAGAGGTAAAATTTTTTATAGATATTGCAAAAAGGAAAAGTTTGAAAATGACAATCTAAAAGTCAACTTACAAAAAACAAATATAATCCCCTTCAATGTTGGTGATTTGCAAACTTGTATTGATTCTCAAGATAGCAATATCGTAGGGAAAATCTGCAGTGAGTGTAAATTCCTAGGTATATGATGTGACTTACCGAACGAAAGCGCTGGCAGGTCGATAGACACACAAACAAACAAAAACACACACACAAAATTCAAGCTTTCGCAACAAACTGTTGCCTCATCAGGAAAGAGGGAAGGAGAGGGAAAGACGAAAGGATGTGGGTTTTAAGGGAGAGGCTAAGGAGTCATTCCAATCCCGGGAGTGGAAAGACTTACCTTAGGGGGAAAAAAAGACAGGTATACACTCGCACACACACACATATCCATCCACACATATACAGACACAAGCAGACATATTTAGAGACAAAGAGTTTGGGCAGAGATGTCAGTCGAAGTGGAAGTGAAGAGGCAAAGATGATGTTGAATGACAGGTGAGGTATGAGTGGCAGCAACTTGAAATTAGTGGAGATTGAGGCCTGGTGGGTAACGGGAAGAGAGGATATATTGAAGAGCTAGTTCCCATCTCTGGAGTTCGGATAGGTTGGTGTTGGTGGGAAGTATCCAGATAACCCGGACGGTGTAACACTGTGCCAAGATGTGCTGGCCGTGCACCAAGGCATGTTTAGCCACAGGGTGATCCTCATTACCAACAAACACTGTCTGCCTGTGACCATTCATGCGAATGGACAGTTTGTTGCTGGTCATTCCCACATAGAATGCATCACAGTGTAGGCAGGTCAGTTGGTAAATCACGTGGGTGCTTTCACATGTGGCTCTGCCTTTGATCGTGTACACCTTCCGGGTTACAGGACTGGAGTAGGTGGAGGTGGGAGGGTGCATGGGACAGGTTTTACACTGGGGGCGGTTACAAGGCTAGGAGCCAGAGGATAGGGAAGGTGGTTTGGGGATTTCATAGGGATGAACTAACAGGTTACGAAGGTTAGGTGGATGGCAGAAAGACACTCTTTGTGGAGTGGGGAGGATTTCATGAAGGATGGATCTCATTTCAGGGCAGGATTTGAGGAAGTCGTATCCCTGCTGGAGAGCCACATTCAGAGTCTGGTCCAGTCCCGGAAAGTATCCTGTCACAAGTGGGGCACTTTTGTGGTTCTTCTGTGGGGGATTCTGGGTTCAAGGGGATGAGAAAGTGGCTCTGGTTATTTGCTTCTGTACCAGGTCGGGAGGGTAGTTGCGAGATGCGAAAGCTGTTGTCAGGTTGTTGGTGTAATGGTTCAGGGATTCCGGACTGGAGCAGATTCGTTTGCCACGAAGACCTAGGCTGTAGGGAAGGGACCGTTTGATGTGGAATGGGTGGCAGCTGTCATAATGGAGGTACTGTTGCTTGTTGGTGGGTTTGATGTGGACGGACGTGTGAAGCTGGCCATTGGACAGGTGGAGGTGAACGTCAAGGAAAGTGGCATGGGATTTGGAGTAGGACCAGGTGAATCTGATGGAACCAAAGGAGTTGAGGTTGGAGAGGAAATTCTGAAGTTCTTCTTCACTGTGAGTCCAGATCATGAAGATGTCGTCAATAAATCTGTACCAAACTTTTGGTTGGCAGGCCTGGGTAACCAAGAAGGCTTCCTCTAAGCGACCCATGAATAGGTTGGCGTACGAGGGGGCCATCCTGGTACCCATGGCTGTTCCCTTTAATTGTTGGTATGTCTGGCCTTCAAAAGTGAAGAAGTTGTGGGTCAGGATGAAGCTGGCTAAGGTGATGAGGAAAGAGGTTTTAGGTAGGGCGGCAGGTGATCGGCGTGAAAGGAAGTGCTCCATCGCAGCGAGGCCCTGGACGTGCGGAATATTTGTGTATAAGGAAGTGGCATCAATGGTTACAAGGATGGTTTCCTGGGGTAACAGATTGCGTAAGGATTCCAGGCGTTCGAGAAAGTGGTTGGTGTCTTTGATGAAGGATGGGAGACTGCATGTAATGGGTTGAAGGTGTTGATCTACGTACGCAGAGATACGTTCTGTGGGGGCTTGGTAACCAGCTACAATGGGGCAGCCGGGATGATTGGGTTTGTGGATTTTAGGAAGAAGGTAGAAGGTAGGGGTGCGGGGTGTCGGTGGGTTCAGGAGGTTGATGGAGTCAGGTGAAAGGTTTTGCAGGGGGCCTAAGGTTTTGAGGATTCCTTGAAGCTCCGCCTGGACATCGGGAATGGGGTTACCTTGGCAAACTTTGTATGTGGTGTTGTCTGAAAGCTGACGCAGTCCCTCAGCCACATACTCCCGACGATCAAGTACCACGGTCGTGGAACCCTTGTCCGCCGGAAGAATGATGATGGATCGGTCAGCCTTCAGATCACGGATAGCCTGGGCTTCAGCAGTGGTGATGTTGGGAGTAGGATTAAGGTTTTTTAAGAAGGATTGAGAGGCAAGGCTGGAAGTCAGAAATTCCTGGAAGGTTTGGAGAGGGTGATTTTGAGGAAGAGGAGGTGGGTCCCGCTGTGATGGAGGACGGAACTGTTCCAGGCAGGGTTCAATTTGGATAGTGTCTTGGGGAGTTGGATCGTTAGGAGTAGGATTAGGATCATTTTTCTTCGTGGCAAAGTGATATTTCCAGCAGAGAGTACGAGTGTAGGAGAGTAAATCTTTGACGAGGGCTGTTTGGTTGAATCTGGGAGTAGGGCTGAAGGTGAGGCCTTTGGATAGGACAGAGGCTTCGGATTGGGAGAGAGGTTTGGAGGAAAGGTTAACTACTGAATTAGGGTGTTGTGGTTCCAGGTTGTGTTGATTGGAATTTTGAGGTTTTGGAGGGAGTGGAGCTGGAAGTGGGAGATTGAGTAGATGGGAGAGACTGGGTTTGTGTGCAATGAGAGGTGGTTGAGGTTTGCTGGAAAGGTTGTGAAGGGTGAGTGAGTTGCCTTTCCGGAAGTGGGAAACCAGGAGATTGGATAGTTTTTTGAGGTGGAGGGTGGCATGCTGTTCTAATTTACGGTTGGCCTGTAGGAGGATGCTCTGAACAGCCGGTGTGGATGTGGGAGAGGAAAGATTAAGGACTTTTATTAAGGATAGGAGTTGACGGGTGTGTTCATTGGCTGAGTTGATGTGTAGGTGAAGGATTAGGTGGGTGAGGGCAATGGATTGTTCAGTTTGGAACTGGTATAGGGACTGATGGAAAGAAGGGTTGCAGCCTCTCATTGATCACCAACCCAGTCTCTCCCATCTACTCAATCTCCCACTTCCAGCTCCACTCCCTCCAAAACCTCAAAATTCCAATCAACACAACCTGGAACCACAACACCCTAATTCAGTAGTTAACCTTTCCTCCAAACCTCTCTCCCAATCCGAAGCCTCTGTCCTATCCAAAGGCCCCACCTTCAGCCCCACTCCCAGATTCAACCAAACAGCCCTCGTCAAAGATTTACTGTCCTACACTCATACTCTCTGCTGGAAATATCACTTTGCCACGAAGAAAAATGATCCTAATCCTACTCCTAACGATCCAACTCCCCAAGACACTATCCAAATTGAACCCTGCCTGGAACAGTTCCGTCCTCCATCACAGCGGGACCCACCTCCTCTTCCTCAAAATCACCCTCTCCAAACCTTCCAGGAATTTCTGACTTCCAGCCTTGCCTCTCAATCCTTCTTAAAAAACCTTAATCCTACTCCCAACATCACCACTGCTGAAGCCCAGGCTGTCCGTGATCTGAAGGCTGACCGATCCATCATCATTCTTCCGGCGGACAAGGGTTCCACGACCGTGGTACTTGATCGTTGGGAGTATGTGGCTGAGGGACTGCGTCAGCTTTCAGACAACACCACATACAAAGTTTGCCAAGGCAACCCCATTCCCGATATCCAGGCGGAGCTTCAAGGAATCCTCAGAACCTTAGGCCCCCTGCAAAACCTTTCACCTGAATCCATCAACCTCCTGACCCCACCGACACCCCGCACCCCTACCTTCTACCTTCTTCCTAAAATCCACAAACCCAATCATCCCGGCTGCCCCATCGTAGCTGGTTACCAAGCCCCCACAGAACGTATCTCTGCGTACGTAGATCAACACATTCAACCCATTACATGCAGTCTCCCATCCTTCATCAAAGACACCAACCACTTTCTCGAACGCCTGGAATCCTTACGCAATCTGTTACCCCAGGAAACCATCCTTGTAACCATTGATGCCACTTCCTTATACACAAATATTCCGCGCGTCCAGGGCCTCGCTGCGATGGAGCACTTCCTTTCACGCCGATCACTTGCCACACCCTACCTAAAACCTCTTTCCTCATCACCTTAGCCAGCTTCATCCTGACCCACAACTTCTTCACTTTTGAAGGCCAGACATACCAACAATTAAAGGGAACAGCCATGGGTACCAGGATGGCCCCCTCGTACGCCAACCTATTCATGGGTCGCTTAGAGGAAGCCTTCTTGGTTACCCAGGCCTGCCAACCCAAAGTTTGGTACAGATTTATTGACGACATCTTCATGATCTGGACTCACAGTGAAGAAGAACTTCAGAATTTCCTCTCCCACCTCAACTCCTTTGGTTCCATCAGATTCACCTGGTCCTACTCCAAATCCCATGCCACTTTCCTTGACGTTCACCTCCACCTGTCCAATGGCCAGCTTCACACGTCCGTCCACATCAAACCCACCAACAAGCAACAGTACCTCCATTATGACAGCTGCCACCCATTCCACATCAAACGGTCCCTTCCCTACAGCCTAGGTCTTCGTGGCAAACGAATCTGCTCCAGTCCGGAATCCCTGAACCATTACACCAACAACCTGACAACAGCTTTCGCATCTCGCAACTACCCTCCCGACCTGGTACAGAAGCAAATAACCAGAGCCACTTTCTCATCCCCTTGAACCCAGAATCCCCCACAGAAGAACCACAAAAGTGCCCCACTTGTGACAGGATACTTTCCGGGACTGGACCAGACTCTGAATGTGGCTCTCCAGCAGGGATACGACTTCCTCAAATCCTGCCCTGAAATGAGATCCATCCTTCATGAAATCCTCCCCACTCCACAAAGAGTGTCTTTCCGCCGTCCACCTAACCTTCGTAACCTGTTAGTTCATCCCTATGAAATCCCCAAACCACCTTCCCTATCCTCTGGCTCCTATCCTTGTAACTGCCCCCGGTGTAAAACCTGTCCCATGCACCCTCCCACCTCCACCTACTCCAGTCCTGTAACCCGGAAGGTGTACACAATTAAAGGCAGAGCCACATGTGAAAGCACCCACGTGATTTACCAACTGACCTGTCTACACTGTGATGCATTCTATGTGGGAATGACCAGCAACAAACTGTCGATTCGCATGAATGGTCACAGGCAGACAGTGTTTGTTGGTAATGAGGATCACCCTGTGGCTAAACATGCCTTGGTGCACGGCCAGCACATCTTGGCACAGTGTTACACCGTCCGGGTTATCTGGATACTTCCCACCAACACCAACCTATCCGAACTCCAGAGATGGGAACTAGCTCTTCAATATATGCTCTCTTCCCGTTACCCACCAGGCCTCAATCTCCACTAATTTCAAGTTGCTGCCACTTATACCTCACCTTTCATTCAACATCATCTTTGCCTCTTCACTTCCGCTTCGACTGACATCTCTGCCCAAACTCTTTGTCTCTAAATATGTCTGCTTGTGTCTGTATATGTTTGGATGGATATGTGTGTGTGTGCGAGTGTATACCTGTCCTTTTTTCCCCCTAAGGTAAGTCTTTCCGCTCCCGGGATTGGAATGACTCCTTAGCCTCTCCCTTAAAACCCACATCCTTTCGTCTTTCCCTCTCCTTCCCTCTTTCCTGATGAGGCAACAGTTTGTTGCGAAAGCTTGAATTTTGTGTGTGTGTTTTTGTTTGTTTGTGTGTCTATCGACCTGCCAGCGCTTTCGTTCGGTAAGTCACATCATCTTTGTTTTTAGATATATTTTTCCTAGATATATGCATAGATAGCAAACTACTATGGACACAACAAATTGACAACGTATGTGCAAGGCTATCATCTAGCCTGTATGTTTTAAGAAGAATAGCTCCATATGTCAATACCCAAACAATGAGGATGATGTATTTTGGTTTAATACCTCCATTTCTAGCATATGGTCTTGCACTGTGGAGTGGAGCTTCCAAAACTCATGTAGACTGAGTATTTAAACTCCAGAAAAGAGCTCTGAAAATATTAGGCAAATAGATGCTCGAACATCATGTAAGGAATTGTTTATAGAATTTAAAATTCTGACTATCTATTCAATGTATATGTTTGAAACAATAGTATTAACTGTAGAAGATAAGAAATATACCTGTCATAATGCAGAAATTCATGATCACAATACTAGACAAGTACAAAATTACCATATGATACACAGAAGACTGAAAAAGCTGCAAACAGTCCATATATTGTGATTCTTGAGTTTCTCCTGGCGTATTTGATAATCAAAATATCCACGGGTGTACTGCCGGTCTACAGTGTCCAACGGGCACAATATTTCGGCGATCATACATGTCGCCATCATCAGGTGAACTGACGGACTGAGCTCCTGTGAACGTGCCGGAACGGAGATCCGTACACTATGGCTGCTCAGGTGGAACTGGGTTCGGTCGCGGCGGCGGCGGATTTAAATACCCTCCGCCCGCAGCGCACTCACTCCGCCGTCCGCGCCCCGCGCCACGGTCGCGCGGTGGAACAGATTGCGACGGCGTCTGAGATGACATCGGTGTGATGGCTCCGTCCGCCGTGGTCGTCACAACTATACATTTGCTCGATTTACTCTTGATTAACCCAATCGCTGGTTCCCAAGCCTTGCAAAGATTATAGCCACAGTCACGATTTATGAGGTCATCATTGGTGCGAATTTCGATGGCCTCTCTAACAACGCTGTCCCAGTATCTCGACATCTGTACCAGAATCCTCGTGCGTTCATACTCCATAGCGTGATTTTCCGACAAACAATGTTCAGCGACCGCCGACTTGCTCGGATACATCAGTCGAGTGTGCCTCTGGTGTTCACGGCATCGATCCTTGACGGTACGCATCGTCTGACCAATATACGACTTGCCACATTGACACGGAATCTGGTACACGCCGGCCTTCCTCAAACCGAGGTCATCTTTGGCGCTCCCCACCAGTGCACGAGTTTTATTCGGAGGACAAAACACCGTTCCGACCCAGTGTTTCTTGAAAATGCGGGCGATCTTTCCCGAGAGTGCGCCTGTATATGGGATAAACGCAGTGCCTACCTCATCCCTCGTGATTTCATCCATATCCACAGGTTGTGCTGTAGTGGTTGGGCGAGAGCACGTTGAATCTGCCACTCTGAGTACCCATTTTTTCGAAATACAGTTCTCAGATGTTCCAATTCCTGGGGTAGACTCTCTGCGTCAGAGATAGTGCGCGCCCTATGTACTAGAGTTTTAAGTACCCCATTCCTCTGTGAAGGGTGGTGGCAGCTGTCTGCGTGCAAATACAGATCAGTGTGCGTTGTCTTCCGATACACCCCATGACCTAGGGTGCCGTCAGGCCTTCTCTTGACCAAGACGTCAAGAAAAGGTAGTTTACCCTCCGTTTCAGTCTCCATAGTGAATTTGATGTTGGGGTGTATGGAGTTTAGATGTGTAAGGAAGTCAAGGAGTTTCTCCATACCATGTGGCCAGATGACGAAAGTGTCGTCCACGTAACGGAAAAAGCAAGTAGGTTTCCATTCGGATGACGACAGGGCTTCCTCCTCGAAGTTCTCCATGTACAAATTCGCTACCACCGGTGAGAGTGGGCTACCCATGGCGACTCCCTCCGTCTGTTCGTAGTATTCTCCATTAAAAAGAAAATACGTGGAAGTCAAGACATGCCTAAAAAGTTCAGTGGTCTTCTCGTGAACAAGGAAATGACGTCAAAACTCACCATGATATCTGACTCACCCAACGTGAAGCTATCAAGGCGTTTAACAAAATCCACGGAATTATGGATGTGATGAGGGCATTTACCCCCACGTGGGTACCCCTGCGAGAGTCACTAGAATTGATTAGTCAGAAGTTTGACGAGAAAACCACAGAACTTTTTAGGCATGTCTTGACTTCCACGTATTTTCTTTTTAATGGAGAATACTACGAACAGACGGAGGGAGTCGCCATGGGTAGCCCACTCTCACCGGTGGTAGCGAATTTGTACATGGAGAACTTCGAGGAGGAAGCCCTGTCGTCATCCGAATGGAAACCTACTTGCTTTTTCCGTTACGTGGACGACACTTTCGTCATCTGGCCACATGGTATGGAGAAACTCCTTGACTTCCTTACACATCTAAACTCCATACACCCCAACATCAAATTCACTATGGAGACTGAAACGGAGGGTAAACTACCTTTTCTTGACGTCTTGGTCAAGAGAAGGCCTGACGGCACCCTTGGTCATGGGGTGTATCGGAAGACAACGCACACTGATCTGTATTTGCACGCAGACAGCTGCCACCACCCTTCACAGAGGAATGGGGTACTTAAAACTCTAGTACATAGGGCGCGCACTATCTCTGACGCAGAGAGTCTACCCCAGGAATTGGAACATCTGAGAACTGTATTTCGAAAAAATGGGTACTCAGAGTGGCAGATTCAACGTGCTCTCGCCCAACCACTACAGCACAACCTGTGGATATGGATGAAATCACGAGGGAGGAGGTAGGCACTGCGTTTATCCCATATACAGGCGCACTCTCGGGAAAGATCGCCCGCATTTTCAAGAAACACTGGGTCGGAACGGTGTTTTGTCCTCCGAATAAAACTCGTGCACTGGTGGGGAGCGCCAAAGATGACCTCGGTTTGAAGAAGGCCGGCGTGTACCAGATTCCGTGTCAATGTGGCAAGTCGTATATTGGTCAGACGATGCGTACCGTCGAGGATCGATGCCGTGAACACCAGAGGCACACTCGACTGATGTATCCGAGCAAGTCGGCGGTCGCTGAACATTGTTTGTCGGAAAATCACGCTATGGAGTATGAACGCACGAGGATTCTGGTACAGACGTCGAGATACTGGGACAGCGTTGTTAGAGAGGCCATCGAAATTCGCACCAATGACGACCTCATAAATCGTGACTGTGGCTATAATCTTAGCAAGGCTTGGGAACCAGCGATTGGGTTAATCAAGAGTAAATCGAGCAAATGTATAGTTGTGACGACCACGGCGGACGGAGCCATCACACCGACGTCATCTCAGACGCCGTCGCAATTTGTTTCACCGCGCGACCGTGGCGCGGGGCGCGGACGGCGGAGTGAGTGCGCTGCGGGTGGAGGGTATTTAAAGCCGCCGCCGCCGCGACCGAACCCAGTTCCACCTGAGCAGCCATAGTGTACGGATCTCCGTTCCGGCACGTTCACAGGAGCTCAGTCCGTCAGTTCACCTGATGATGGCGACATGTATGATCGCCGAAATATTGTGCCCGTTGGACACTGTAGACCGGCAGTACACCCGTGGATATTTTGAGTCCATATATTAATGGAGCAAAATACTTCAACGCACTGCCAAATGAACTGAAGGTAATAACTGGAGAGACATTCAAAAAACATCTAAAATCGTGGCTCATTGAGGAGTGCTTCTATAGCCTACTGTAGAAACTAATATCTAAAGTATTATTATGTCAAATAATTTGGACTACATTCTTAAGTTCCTATTATAAAGTAAAATTAGATTGTATACTGTTGTATTGTACTACCAATTGCTATACGTGTAATTACATGTTTCACGCAAATAAATTACAAAATTACCTACCTATCCCCTACCCTGTTCCCACACCACCACTACAAATGCCTTCTATTCCACCAATACACCTACTAGCCTTTTCACCTTCTCTACTTCTCTCCTCGCCTTTCTCCCTTTTCTGCTCCCCCCTCCCAGCATGGCTTTCTGATTCTGGACCTAGCAGCCATATCCTATCCCATCACATCCCTGGACACCCTCATAGACAGTATAACATCTCCCCACCCCCTCCCCTCCCTACCTTACTATTTTTCCCCTTCCCTGCCCCATACCTCTTCCTTGCTCCCACAACCTACCCCAGATTGCTGCTTATATTAGACACAGTTGCAGTCCACAGTCAGTAAACAGCAACCAGAGACAGTGGTCATGTGTATCTGAGTGGTGCTTGTGTGAATGTGTTTTCTGTTTCTGACGAAACACTCTTTTTGTCTGTTAATTTAATTTTTAGCAGTACTTTCATTGTTCCTGTCTGTGACATAGTGCCTTCTCTGTGTGCTGAGTAGCACTCTTATCATTTTCATAATATTGTTGTTATCTCATCTTTAGTGATAGGCATATAAAGCCGGATTAAAATATCTCCATTAGAAGAACACACTGAATGATGAACATCAGGACAGTTCCTAGATGGAGGTCATTAGAAGCAGGGAGAATTCAGAGGGTAAAGAGATTTCAGTTCCTAGGTGAATGGAGAAAGACTGATCCACTGAGAAAAGAAGCTATGGCAGCAATTTTCTTCAGACATGTTTGGAGAATGGATCATGGAAGACTGACATAACAGATACTATAGTTTTATTTGAGTAGCAAAACAAAGTGAACTGAGTTCAAAAGATACATGGATCTGAAAGAATACGGGGCACAGAAAAAAGAACTACAACAACGTAAGCCGCGCAGGATTAGTCGAGCGATCTAAGGTGCTGCAGTCATAGACTGTGCGGCTGATCCCAATGGAGGTTTGAGTCCTCCCTCAGACATGGGTGTGTGTGTTTGTCCTTAGGATAATTTAGGTTAAGTAGTGTGTAAGCTTAGGGACTGATGACCTTAGCAGTTAAGTCCCATAAGATTTCACACACACATACAACAAGGTAACATCTGAATTGAAAACTGAAGCCACCAGTGGATTGTAGAACAAAAATAGATCCAGGACAAATGTTGTAGGCAGAGGAATGAAGAGATTTGCAAAATAGGAGAGTGAAAGAAGGACATGGATAAATCTCAAAAGACAAGAAGATAATTCAAACTGATGTGACTGACAGATGTATTGTAAAACAGAGGAAGAAATTTACTAGTACATGTCTTCAACTGTAGAAAATTTCCACCATATGAGTGACTCTGCCTACTTTCTAGAAAGTGGAATTATTAAGCTTTTTCTATTACTCTAACTTCTTAAAGTTTCAATGATCAGCAAGTTATAACTCAGATCTCTTCAAACTTCAACTTAGTGAGCCCTAATGCTCATGTATTGCATCTCTTTTCAACTGTGAAATTTTCTAATGATATCTAACACTGATATCTATCATGAAAAAGCTTTGCTGTATCCTTCCACTGCATTTTCCTCATATGAAAGTTGACAAGTGAACTTACGTGCTTTTACGGTATCAACTATGGGTGACAACAATAAACCACTTATCATTTTTCAACTTCATTTCTTTCTCTCTCTCTCTCTCTCTCTCTCGCTCTCTCTCGCTTTTCCACAGTATCACAATCTAGGGTGAGAAAGGTGTATATATACATGTGTATATGTTCTTACTTAGTATTTTATGCCAATAAAAATTGATTTTATGGTGAAGCATATATCTCTATGAACTGAGTGTATTATAAATACTACAGTGTTTTAAATTGTGTATTTTGCAGCAATCATTAACAATACTTCATGGCGAACTGAAATGCAAGAAAACTTTACTTCTGTGGCTCCTTTAGCTTTCATGTACAAGAAAGAACACCATTCTGCATACAAAAGTCAAACAATACGGAATTTTTATCTTCATAATTTACCAATATCGGAATTTGTTCTTGAAGGTCTTGGAAAAGTAAGTAGTTTTATTGACCATAATAATATATACACACAAACATCTTCAATTAATTTTGACACAGATACTCACGAATAAAAATATGTATGTTTCAGATATATTCAGACTCAATAATCAACTTTGGTGTTGATAGGGCTGCACGTATAATAGCATCCACAAGTACTGAGCCAGTTTACTTCTACAGATTTTCTTATCCAGGACGGTACAGTTTTGTGTACTACCCAGGAACTTCAGTACCATATGGTAAATAAATCAGTTACATAGTTTTTCCTTTGGTGTTACATTTATTGTTATTTAAGCAGTTCCATTGTTGAAATAGAGCAAATATTTTTAACAATCCACAAAGGAGTGAAAAATACAGAACACAGAATATTAACATTTTACATTGCTTCATTTTTATTCAGTTGTATCTTACAGTGGAGCTGTTGGGAAAGTAAAAAGATTTTACAGTTGTTATAGACAATTTGCATAATATGGAACATATCTGTCCATGTACAACAGTGCTCATCATGAAGAAGTACCTTCAGTGCTGCACGATATATCAGTGCAAATGTTAACAAAGTAAAACATTTATTATGTGGTGCATGTGGGTAGGAATACTCATACTGGAATAACTAAGGCACTAAGTGTAGATAATACGTAATGTATTGCCAGTAATGTGATACAAAGAAGAGCCCATGCAACCAGCTAATGTTCAGAGTGAACTGACTCAACCAAAAATATTCTTATCGCACCACTCCCATCGCTGACTGAAAAGACTCACTTCCCTTTGCTATGAATATTGATGGTGGAGCCGACACAGGAACTCCCCCTTGGGAGTGGGAGCGTAAGCTACACAAGACCAGTCACACCATAGCTGGCTGCTATTTAGAGTCTGTAATGTGACATGTGACTATTGGTCCGCATTGCAGGGGGGGGGGGGGCTAGGCTGTGGAGGGCAGTCGAGTCATAGTTGCGGTTGTCCCAACCTTCAACCTGCATTTGCATGCATGGAAGCGAATGCTGCTTCTTAATAGCTGTGATGGTAGGACTGTGGAACATGTTTGTGTGCAGTTTGACATCATGGGGAAGTTTGTAGCTGTGATTGAACTGCCTGAAGAGGAACCCATCATCAACCTGCTGCTCCCTGTACTGCACTTCCATGATGATGAAATCATCAACCAGTTTCACTGTTATGTCTTCTGCTTGTAATTGCTGCACATTGAATTTCAGTATGAAAATGTTGTTTTCATTTGACAAATAAGATATGCTCTTGATGAGTGTGAGAATTTGCATTTGTATGTGTTATACCTTCATCACTTGTGTCGCTGATATCGCACAGAATCCATACAGGTTTATAACAATTTACTGAAACAGTGGTTGGTTTCCCATAGGGGAGAATGAAAAAGGTATTAGGCCAGCCGAAGTGGCTGCGCGGTTCTAGACGCTGCAGTCTGGAACTGCGAGACCACTAGGGTCGCAGGTTCGAATCCTGCCTCGGGCATGGATGTGTGTGATGTCCTTAGGTTAGTTAGGTTTCAGTAGTTCTAGGGGACTAATGACCTCAGAAGTTGAGTCCCATAGTGCGTGGAGCCATTTGAACCATTTGACAAAGGTATTAGCTCTGTTTTTATCACTATCTGGGTCCTGAATATAGTGGCTGCAAGGCAGAGCATGTCACATCATTCCAAAACTTGACAAGGTCACAGTCTTTTAGAAATGATCTACAAAAGTTTTGGGTGAGCCATGTGCCTGCACAAGTGGTATTCTGAGGTGTGCAATATGCTGTTTCATGTTACAGATGAGAGTATGTAGTTCCTTACTGCTGGTGGTTGTGTTGGTGATACGAAGTCAGTTAGTCGGGTGAGTGACTCTCTGTATAGGATTTCTGCTAATGAAGCATGGAGGTCTTCCTAATAAACAGAGCATATATCTAAAAGATCTGCTGCAAGGATTCTGTTGAATTTCCACCATGAGAAGAGTGCTGTTTTTGGCATGCAGTGCCGGCACTGCACCAACCCATTGTTTTGAGAATGATAGTCAGTGGTGCAGTGCCACTGGACACTACAAAGATTACAGAGTATGCTAAATAGTGCTGACTCGAACTGATGATGCTGGTTGGTCTCTTTGGAAGCAAAGTAGCAAAAATTTGAAATCCATAAATGCACCAAATTTCCTGCCATAGTTTCTGCCATGTTAGGGGGCATGGCTTAAACAAAGCAGGTGACCCGGTCAACTGAGTGCACAGAGACTGTACCAGAAGCGTTCCAACTGGGGGTTGGGTCTGGCTATGTCAAAGTGAACATGTTGAAATGCCCCTTAAGTATTGCTCATTGACCATGTTTTGGCTGTGTATGCTGTCCTATCCTACAGTGTTGACAAGCAGTACACATTTGTGTCCAGTTTCTGCAGTCACATTCAACATTTAGCTATATGAAACAGTCTTTAATTGTATATATGCGGTGTCTGTTCTTTCAGACAAGCTTGGACATTTCTGAAAGAACAGACACTGTTTTGATCCCAGAGTCACTATGAATTGAAACACGCAGAAATTAAAATCATTACCTGCCAGTGGGCATTGATTTATATTAATGGGACAAGCTTAAAATTTGTGCCAAACCTGGGTCTCCTGCTTACTTGGCAGAGTGCTGACCACTACACCATCGGGACACAATGGTCATGCTCAGCTACTTGGACTACCCTAGCATGCCTCCCATCAGACCCAGATTCTCAGCTTATACTGCACGCTACTGATGTAGTGCCCCCGCTCATTAGTATCATTACTGGTGGCATATCTCCAATTCCTGTAAGAGGTTGAGCTTGATGCGCATCTGCACTGAAGAGATCATTGGCCAGCATCACCTTAATTATACACTATATGATCGAAAGTATCCAGACACCTGGCTGAAAATGACTTACAAGTTTGTGGCACCCTCAATCGGTAAAGCTGGAATTCGATATGGCATTGGCCCATGCTTAGCCTTGATGACAGCTTCCACTCTCACAGGCATACCTTCAGACAGGTGCTGGAAGGTTTCTTGGGGAATGGCAGCCCATTCTTCATGGAGTGCTGCACTGAGGAGAGATAACGACGTTGGTCGGTGAGCCCTGGTACAAAGTTGGTGCTCCAAAACATCCCAAAGGTGTTCTATAGGATTCAGGTCAGGACTCTGTGCAGCCCAATCCATTACAGGGATGTTATTGTCATTATGTTATTATGTGTAAACACTCTGCCACAGGCCGCTCATTATGAACAGATGCTCAATCGTGTTGAAAGATGCAATTACCATCCCTGAATTGCTCTTCAACAATGGGAAGCAAGACAGTGCTTAAAACATTAATGTAGGCCTGTTATTTGATAGTGCAACACCAAACAACAGGGGGTGCAAGCCCCGTCCATGAAAAACACGATCACACCATAACACCACCGCCTCTGAATTATACTGTTAGCACTACACACATTGGCAGATGATGTTCACTGGGCATTCGCCATACCCACACCCTGCCATCAGATCACCACATTGTGTACTGTGATTTGTCACTCCACACAATGTTTTTCCACTGTTCAATCATACAATGTTTAAGCTCCTTACACCAAGGCACGCATCATTTGGCATTTACCAGCATGATGTGTGGCTTATGAGCAGCCACCGTGAATCCAAGTTTTCTCACCTCCCACGTAACTTTCATAGTACTTGCTGTGGATGCTGATACAGCTTGGAATCCCCGTGTGATGGTCTGGATAGATGTCTGCCTATTATTACGATCCTCTTCAACTGTTGGCGGTCTCTGTCAGTCAACGGATGAGTTCGGTCTGTACAATTTTGTGCTGTACCTATCACATTGGAAACAGTCTGGTGTAATGTTCTTGAGGCATTATGTAACAACTATGGTAGCAACTACCTGAAGCCAAACCCCTCCAAAACACAAGTGTGTGCATTCCACTTACAAAACAGAGAGGCATGGAGTAAACTGAGAATAACCTGGTCAACAGCTGACCCACTTTGACATCCCCAAGCACCTCAGAGAGAAGTTGGACCAGTCCCTCACCTTCAAGGATCACTGTACAGGTACAAAAATGAAAGTCAGTGTGAGGAACAACATTATTAGGAAACTGACCGGCAACAACAGGGGAGCACACCCACAGGTCCTCTACACATCCGCCCTCGCTTTGTGCTTCTCCGCTGCTGAATATGCAGCACCTGTATGGCAGAACTCCAGCCATGGCAAACAGGTAAATATTGCCCTAAATGAAACAGGATGAATTGTAACCGGCTGCTTGTGGGCAACCCCTGTTGACAAAATCTACCACATCATGGGTGTAGCACCTCCAGACATCCGAAGGAGAACAGCAGCTGAAGTGGAAAGAAAGAAGCAGGAGACAGATCAGAGACACTCCCTGTTTGGATGTGAACATCAAACACCAAGACTCAAGTAAAAAAAAAGTTTTCTCCAAACAACGCAACCAATCCAGACATTACCTGCAGACTCTGGCACAGCTCATCATCAGAGAAATATTGGGACAACCCCAAGGAAGAACTTGCTACAGGCCATCATCTCCCATACATGACATGGAAGGTACTCAATAGACTGAGAACTGGAGTATCTGGGTGCAAGGAGAACATGAAGAAATGAGGATACACCTCAGGGGATGAACTATGTGAGTGTGGTGAACCCCAAGACCATCAGCACCTACTCAGCTGCAGGAAACTGTCGGAACCTGTGTCCATGGATGATCTGATTATCGCCAATGATAAGGTAGTCTGTGCAGTGGAATTCTGGGCAGCACATGGAATATAAATATGCACATATTCTCTGTAATACTTGTAATATATATGTATGTTATGCTATGTATGGAAAATTACATTTAATATATTATGTTCTGGACATGTATAAATAAATAAATTGGAAACAGTGGACCAAGGGATGTTTAGAAGTGTGGAAATCACCTGACCACACTCAAAGTTCGTGAGTTCCGCAGAGTGCCCCATTCTGCTCTCTCACGATGTCTAATGACTACTTAGGCCACTGATATGGAGTACCTGGCAGTAGGTGGCAGCACAATGCACCTAATAAGAAAAAGCATATGTTTTAGGGGGTGTCTGGATACTTTTGATCATATAGTGTATATGTGGTGTCTGTTCTTTCGGACATGAACGAAGACATCATGGCCATCATCGCCTTAATTACATATATGGTGTCTGTTCTTTTGGACATGTCCGAAGAGATCATTGGCTGTCATCATCTTAATTATAAGTGCAGTGTCTGTTCTTTCAGATATGTCCAAAAGATTAGACACCCCATATATAATTAAGGCAATGGTGGCCACTAATCTCTTCAGTGCAGATGCTTACCAAGGTTGAGCTCTTACAGTACCAAGGTTGAACTCTTACAGGAATTGGCAAGATGCTGGGAGTAATGAGGCTAATGGGTGGGGCACTGCATCAGTAGTGTGTGGTATAAGCTGAGAATTTGGGTCTGACGGGAGTCATGCTAGGTTAGTCCGTGTTGTTGCGGTGACCACTGTGTCTCAATGGTGTAGTGGTCAGCACTCTGTAAAGTAAGTAGGAGACCCACGTTTAAATCCCGGTCCAGTACAAATTTTCAACTTGCCCCATTCATATAAATCAATGTCCAATAGCAGGAAATGTCTTTATTTTCTTTGTGTCTCAGCTAATAGTGGCTGCGGGGTCAAGACAGTGTCTGTTCTTCTGGACATGTCTGAAATAATAGACACCACATATATAATTAAGATGATGACAGCCAATGATCCCTTCAGTACCCTTCAGTACCAAGATTAAACTCTTATACGAAATGGTGAGATGCTACAAGTAATGAGGCTGATGAGCAGGGACACATCAGTAGTGTGTGGTATAAGTTGGGATTTTTGGTCTGACAGGAGACGTGCTAGGGTCCGTGTGGTTGTGGTGACCACTGTGTCTAGTTGGCATAGTAGTCAGCACATCTGCATAGTAAGCAGTAGGCTCGGTTTCAAATTCCAGTCCAGCACAAATTTTCAACTTGCCCAATGATATAAATCAATATTGGTTAAAAACAGTCTTGGTTGCAAGACTGTTTTTAACAAATACTGTTAAGCACTGGTTTGCTGTATGCCACATATGGACTGGAAGAATATAAATCAATGCCTACTGGCAGGTAATGTCTTTAATTCCTTTGTGTCTTAATTCATAGTGGCTGCAGGATCGTGTCCAAAAGAACAGACATCATATATATAATTAAGGTTATGACAGAGTGTGCAGTATAAGTTGAGAATTTGGGTCTGACAGGAGGCATGCTAGAGTAGTTTGTGTGGATGTGGTAATCACTGTGGCTGGATGGCATAGTGGTCAGCACATCTGCAAAGTAAGCAGTAGACCTTGGTTGAAATCCTGGTCTGGCACAGATTTTCAATTTGCCCCACTGATATAAATCAACATCCACTGACAGGTAATGTCTTTAATTCCTTTGTGGCTTGGTCTGTTAGATTAGTTTATTTGTGGGATGTACTACAGGCTGTGACAGCCAGTGTACACGGTCAAAAATACCCTTCTAGTTGTTGAGTGGTGCAAAGAGTTTGACGCAGATTTGTGACATAGTGCACCAAACTTGTGCAGAGAAACCAGGCACAGTGCAGCATACTATTTTCAAGCCAGTTTCAGTGTTATCTAGGAGGCTGAGTAATTGTGCTGGGAAACCGATGATACTGGTCATGGATTCTCCATTCCTTTGGTGTGTCAGATCAAGAGAGTTAGTGTCTAACAAAACCTGCCCCTAAGACAGGTCCCCTGATGTCAGTTGCATAAACCACAATAGAAGAAGGTCAGTACCATATTTTATGGCCTATAAAACTCTACGGACTATAAGATGCACCTTGATTGTTAAGCAATTTTTTTAAAAAACAAATCTTTTTACCACTTTTATTATTAGATTGTAAAGACAGACTAAAAAAGAAAATCTTAGTTTATAAAACCAAATGGACCCTTAAAAGCCCTGACAAATTGTCATCTGAACTTTCTTCTTCCTGTTCATCATCATCCTTGTTCTCTTCATGTATAAGATGATATTCACCACCATCAAGAGCATTATTTATGATGCACTTCTTGAAAGATTTGACAATAATGTTTTCTCTCCCTCTAGACTATGACTGTTTTATCCACCAACACACATGTTTGACTGTAGTTCATATTAAAGTTCCCTTCAGTATGAATTCATGTTGGGTTTCATCTGTCATCCATTTGTTCCATTCCTCTCTCATATAGATTTTAAATGGTTTATTTATCAAATCATCAAGAGGTTGCAGTTGTGAAGTAAGTCCTCCTGGAATACCAGCAAGCTGTGTATTTCCCTGTCTCAGTTTCTCTTTCAAATACTTTTTCAAATGACTACTAAACTGGTCTAGCACAAGAAGAGAACTCTTCTTCAATAAAGCACCTTTCCTTCTTTCCCACACTCTGTTCATCCATAATTTCATATCAGCCTCATCCATCCAGCCTTTGTGATGTATGTTAACAATAAGACCTGGTGGTACTTCAGAAGGTTTTGGCATTGTTTTGCACTTGAAAATGATCATTGGATTAATTTTAGTACCAGCAACACAACATGGAAGGACAACAATGTCCTGGATTTTTTCATGTCTACTTGTTTTTATAGCTAATCAAACAATGGAAAATCCGGGATGGAATGTATGATATTATGAAAAGGAAAGTTGCTACCCACCATACAGTGGAGATGCTGATTTGCAGATAGGCACAACAAAAGACTGTTACAAGTAAGCTTTCGGCCAGCAAGGCCTTCATCAAAAATAGACAACAGACACACACACACACACACACACACACACACACACACACACACACACACACACACACACACACTTATGCAAACACAACTCACACACACATGACTGCAGTCTCTGGCAAGTGAAGTTTTTATAGTTAGAGTTTTAGCACCTTTCACGGCAACAGTCCTGTTTCACAGCACATCAAATGTCAGAGGGGTTTCATCCATACTCACTATTTGACTTAGTTCCACACTGGTTTTCTTTTGATGCTGAATAATAAAGTTATGGAAAGGTAATATTTTCTCTTTGCCCTCTTGTGGCATTTTCTGAGATATTTTGGTTTTGGCTTAGATGCTAAGTCCATGAAACTGTAAACCTGTAGTACAAACCAACTCCACCCTTAAAGGATGTTCCACTGTAGCAAAAGCTTACAACCATGTATTTGAATCATTTTTGTATTAATTCCAATACCATTTTGATGGTGTCTTTGAATCTGTTTCAATACATCATCTTCTAGCCATTTTATGTTCAGTCCTGTATTTGCAAATTTAGTCTTCCTCAATTTTTTTCAGTTTTTCTTTGCTAGCCCTCCAATCACAAATGGTTTTTTTCTGTTGGTTGAGGGCCACAATGCCACTTTTGCTCTGTTTCCATGTTCTTCTGCATATACTGCTACTTTCAATTTACAGTCTGCACCATATGACTACCTTTTATTTTTTTGCATTACGAAAGTAGCTACTAACAAAAGTGTTGTACTATTACTGATCACACAAATCACTTTCAGTTCAAGTTCGCTGGCACAGTAGACTGCAATGATACATCATAGGCAGACAGTGTTCTGGGTTTGTTTGGCAGGGTGGGCGGGAGACGGGGTTAGCAACCTTGTGAATCCCCACAACTCATGTTCATTGCATTGGTGCACTGACTGCTACTGCCAGTTGAATCCAGTGTTACTAGATAGAGGTAGGTGTCCTGTAGCAATGAATATATGGCCATTTTCAAGAGTATTGGGAATTTCGAATCAAATAGTGAACATTTTTATATTAATTTTGAGTATAAGGCGCACCCACCCTAATTTTGGAGCCAATTAAAAAAAAAAAAAAAAAAAAAAAAAAAAAAAAAAAAAAAAAAAAAAAAAAAAAAAGAGGTGCATTGTTGTAGTTTGTAAAATATGGTACACTCCTGGAAATTGAAATAAGAACACCGTGAATTCATTGTCCCAGGAAGGGGAAACTTTATTGACACATTCCTGGGGTCAGATACATCACATGATCACACTGACAGAACCACAGGCACATAGACACAGGCAACAGAGCATGCACAATGTCCGCACTAGTACAGTGTATATCCACCTTTCGCAGCAATGCAGGCTGCTATTCTCCCATGGAGACGATCGTAGAGATGCTGGATGTAGTCCTGTGGAACGGCTTGCCATGCCATTTCCACCTGGCGCCTCAGTTGGACCAGCGTTCGTGCTGGACGTGCAGACCGCGTGAGACGACGCTTCATCCAGTCCCAAACATGCTCAATGGGGGACAGATCCGGAGATCTTGCTGGCCAGGGTAGTTGACTTACACCTTCTAGAGCACGTTGGGTGGCACAGGATACATGCGGACGTGCGTTGTCCTGTTGGAACAGCAAGTTCCCTTGCTGGTCTAGGAATGGTAGAACGATGGGTTCGATGACGGTTTGGATGTACCGTGCACTATTCAGTGTCCCCTCGACAATCACCAGTGGTGTACGGCCAGTGTAGGAGATCGCTCCCCACACCATGATGCCGGGTGTTGGCCCTGTGTGCCTCAGTCGTATGCAGTCCTGATTGTGGCGCTCACCTGCACGGCGCCAAACACGCATACGACCATCATTGGCACCAAGGCAGAAGCGACTCTCATCGCTGAAGACGACACGTCTCCATTCGTCCCTCCATTCACGCCTGTCGCGACACCACTGGAGGCGGGCTGCACGATGTTGGGGCGTGAGCGGAAGACGGCCTAACGGTGTGCGGGACCGTAGCCCAGCTTCATGGAGACGGTTGCGAATGGTCCTCGCCGATACCCCAGGAGCAACAGTGTCCCTAATTTGCTGGGAAGTGGCGGTGCGGTCCCCTACGGCACTGCGTAGGATCCTACGGTCTTGGCGTGCATCCGTGCGTCGCTGCGGTCCGGTCCCAGGTCGACGGGCACGTGCACCTTCCGCCGACCACTGGCGACAACATCGATGTACTGTGGAGACCTCACACCCCACGTGTTGAGCAATTGGGCGGTACGTCCACCCGGCCTCCCGCATGCCCACTATACGCCCTCGCTCAAAGTCCGTCAACTGCACATACGGTTCACGTCCACGCTGTCGCGGCATGCTACCAGTGTTAAAGACTGCGATGGAGCTCCGTATGCCACGGCAAACTGGCTGACACTGACGGCGGCGGTGCACAAATGCTGCGCAGCTAGCGCCATTCGACGGCCAACACCGCGGGTCCTGGAGTGTCCGCTGTGCCGTGCGTGTGATCATTGCTTGTACAGCCCTCTCGCAGTGTCCGGAGCAAGTATGGTGGGTCTGACACACCGGTGTCAATGTGTTCTTTTTTCCATTTCCAGGAGTGTATATTCCACTCTATTAGAAGGTTCTCACAGAGAATGGTGCTCACTTTTGAACCAGTGTCGATGATAAAGAATTGGGTGGTTGAGTGACTCTGAATGAAGAATTTGCCATCATCACATGGAACCAGGGTAAAATTGGTTTGGTCAATGTGTCATGATTGTAGGCAGCTTGGATGACTGCTGCAATCTGGGGCACCTACTGCAGAATAAATTTCAAGTTTAGGTGATTGCAGAAAGGTGAGCAATTGTGTGCTTCATTGCTGAAGTGTGCATGGACCCAATAGTGGCAGTGCTGCACTGTCTTGCGTAGGTGCAGGATGTTGTTGATGGACAACGGCATGTTTCTTTTGACTGGCTGGAGGTCACAGCTATCTCAGCAGTTGGTGGTGGTGTCATCCTTGGTACCATATATGAACACTCAGGTTGGCTCAGCTGTCTGCGAACTTGTGCCATGACATGATCCTTGGCTGCGCTGCTGGCTGTTGTCTAGAAAATCCATATATTATCAGTGCTGTAACATAACTGAAAGCCTATCAGCCGGAATTAATTTGCATTCTGTCAGTTTGTTCTAATGCAATATGGTGGCTACCTGTAACTGTGTTGGTAGCTTGACATGCCACAGCTGCCATATACACTGTCTGGCTTACACATTGTATAGAATAACTGACGTGCGAGGGTGTCTCTAAGAGGGCTTCTTGGCATCTAATCGTTTATTTTAAATGACATAGTTATTGCTCCATTGTATTGGCTAGCCAGTGGAGCAGTTCTGCTTTTGCTGCATAAAATCTGCCATCAACTTGGGATATCTGTATGATATCATTGATGCTGTAAGTGTGCTCCCCTACACGGCTCAAGAGAGTGTCAGACTTGGAGCTGTCATGGAAAATGTCAATGTACTTCAGGTTGAACTCAGTGCTCATGAATCATGGTGACAGTTAGTCAGGGAGTCAGGGTGAAATCGTGGCTCTTTGGGTTGAGATTTCCAGTTGAGCAATTGGTATATAGAAGTTAATCACAGACATGGTGCCATGTGAGGTCAGAGGATGACTGCAGATAAGATCCCTGGGTCCAGTAGTGGTGCAGAAGAAAATTGGAGATTCTTCTCATGTGACCTAGCTGGCTGTGCCCTGGATTACAGTACAAGCAGGTGCAGTTGGAATGTCCATGACATGACTGGTCTGAGAAAATTGAACAGTGTGCCACTGTGTCTGTCCAAAACAGTCTGTGGTACAGTGTCTTGGTTGTATGCACTCATTACCAAAATTGCCTAGGAGGCCAGCAGGTGTCACACCTTGCTTGGGTACACAAGGGTTCTTGTTGTTATCCGCAGCACAACACAAAAAGCATTACTTTTGTTTTTCACACTTAACGATTGCTCTTTCTGCTGGTTTCAAATTCTAAATGAAACACCAAGGAAGTCCCTGTCTTTTACCTATAGTCCACTAGGAACATATATATCTGATGGCTCCATTGTCAGAACATGAGTGATGAGGCCAAGTGCACTGAGCAACAATATTGGCTGCTGATATTCACTGCAGGGTCACCAATGAAGTGGACTTGGATGGGAATACTCATAGTTGAATAACTAAGTCAGCTAGTGTAAATAATATGCACTGCATTGCTGTGGCCATGATACAGAGAACATCCCGTGCGGGGAGCGGGAGGAATAGTATTGTGGGGGTGCTGGACAGTGAAGTGCTGCAGGTTAAATGGATGGCAGGGGAGAGTTGGGGAAAGGAAGGGGTAGAGGAGTGGAAAAGGAGAGAAGTAAAAAGACTGGGTGTGGTGGTGGAATAATGGCTGTGTAGTGCTGTAATGGGAACAGGGAAGGAGCTGGATGGGTGAGGACAGTGACTAACGAAGTCTTTTTATTTCTCTACTTTTCCACTCCTACCCCCCCCCCCCCCCAATCCCAAACTCTCCCTTGCCCTCTGTCTAGGCTGCAGCACTTCACTCCCCACCATCCCCACCATGCTATTCCTCCCCCTCCCCACCCCAGCCTCCTCCTTACCCCCACTCAGTCGTCACTCCCATCATGCACTGGTGCTGATGCTCACAGTGTGGTTCAGTTGGATGAGACTGCAGTCATGTGTGAGTTGTGTTTGTGTCAGTGTGAGTTTGTCTGGAGAGAGAGAGAGAGAGAGAGAGAGAGAGAGAGAGAGAGAGAGAGAGAGTGTGTGTGTGTGTGTGTGTGTGTGTGTGTGTGTGTATGTGGGCGCGTGTGTGTGTATTGTTGATGAAGGCCTTAATGGCCGAAAGCTTTAATTGTGAGTCTTTTTGTTGTGCATATCTGTGACTCAACATCTCCGCTATTGGTGAGTAACAAGTTTTATTCTCATAATATTGTTAACTATTGATCAATTTGAACTGGCTCAACCAAAAATAGTCTTGTTGCAGCACACTTGCCATTGGACATACAGTCTCCTTCTCCCTTGCTATGGTTTCTGATTTTGGAGCCGTCACAATTATTAACTGCATTAATCTTAAACTAAGTAGCCATGTATAAGAGAAAGAGAGAGAGATTGAGAGTGAACTAATTATCTCTGAACAAGGACAGTGTTTGAAAACCTAGCAACAGTTTTAGTCTTGTTTATATGCCAATTGATGCTCAGAGCCTCAGTTATACAGTGAATAGTTATCCTTACTCCTTTCATAATTTGACTAATGTAAACTATTTATGCTTACTAAATTGATATGTATCATAAAACAATAGTTATGTATGAGCCATAGGGAGAGATGGTTGTTTTTAGTGAACTTTGCAGCTGATCATCCAGCTAAACAGGAACCTTCTAGTGCCTAATAAATTAGTTTTTATTTATTTATTTATTTTTTATGTCATAGTAACCATTAGTTTCTTGCTTTATATAACATGGTTACTTGTTAAAGACCCTCATACTAGAATACAGACCCTTGCTTTGACTCTAGACAAGGATGTAAGGATTGCATGACTTTTATTGTTATATTTGATTATTGTGGCTGTATAAATCAAACTACAGCTGAAACTGATTTTTATTATTAGTAACAAATATCGATAAGAAGTAAATGTCCCAGAAACAATAGACCCTGACATATATTTAGTTATCTACTCTCTATAGTATTCTAAATGTACATTTTCTTACAGTTGATTTGTTGTCTCAGCAATGAAATATGTAAGACAACAAGCAGGGTGAAAAACATGCCAACAATCCAGTCTTCAAATCAAGACAATCAGAGATAGGTCCAAACACAAAATATACCTATCAAACTTACGTAATTAGTTTATCTATTGACTCCATTTTATGTTGTTATCAGGTAGTCTGTATGGAGTTTCTTATATAATACCTTTAATGTCTATTTTTTATACTGTTTTCAAGAGAATAAAATTTATTTAAGGACAAGAGAATTCCATGTAGACTTCAGTCTAGACTGTAGGCTTCAAAGCTTGAGAGGATATGTGATGCTTTTCAGTGAAAGCAATGTAGAGTGAAATGTACAAAGAACTTGGCGGTGTGAGTGCACTTATCAGTATGATATTGTACTCACTCTGGCCTGGGTGCATGCACTGATTTGTTTGGGATGGGTATCATGAAGCCATTGTATCCTCTCATACAAGCTGGCCCACAACTGGTGTAATTGGTTCTTGATATCCTGGATACAGTCACTGGGATTGAATTGACATCCAGGCTGGCCCCAACATTTTCCATTCAGGACAGATCTGATGAACTTGCTGGCCGCAGGAGTCGTTCATATCATGTGGTTTCCCACACCATGGCACTGGGAGCAACACCAACCTCCCATTAAGAACGGGACTATCTCCCAGGTAGCCACCATACACACTGATGATGGCCATTTTGGGCTATACAGAACTATGATTCACCACTGAACACAATATGACACCATTCATCAGCAGTCTATGCTTATCAGTCATGTCATCAATCCAAAAGCAGGCATTTGTTTTGTGGTGTTAATGGTAGCCTATGTGTGGGATGATAATTCCCTAGTCCAACTGCTGCTAGTCTTCAAGCAGTAGTGTGGGATGGCACAGTTTGTTGATGGGAGTCCATTACTTTTTCTCAGTTGGTTGCTGGAGGTGTGAAAAGGCTATGATGAGTCTGATGCACAATAAGGTGATCCTCCCTTGCAGTAGTTTGACATGCCTGACCAGAACCTTCATGATAAGTACTCCTACCCTCATGTATGGACCATGCAATCCATCTCATATGAGTGTGCGACATCTCTGTGTCCTTCATAGTGATCACTCAAGGTATGTCACTGTTCATGAACATTATATACCCTACAAGTCTTGATAACAACACTAAACATGAACATGGATGGTCATTCCATCTGTCACAGACAATTGCAACTGTAATCATTTACATACCTGCTAATGATGTGTACAAGTGCAGAGTCACAGTGACATGTCTCTGGGTGCTTCACTTTTTTGTCAGACAGTGAATGTTTATTTATTTACCAGACAGATCATTTTCAAGTAAGCTCATATTATTTATTTGGTAACTTTTCTGTCAATGTAAACTGTAATTACTATGTCAGTATGATTTATTGCATTGCAGTGTTGTAAGATTCCATTTTTTTCTTTTTTTAGAACTGATAATATATTTAGACTGTTTATAACTTGCATATAGCTAAGAATTTTATTGTTCTTTTGTATTGTTTCAGGTGTTATGCATCAAGATGACACCATGTATCTATTTCATGTGTCTGTTCTATTCCCATTTTTCAATGAAGGTGCTCCAGAGATACCAATTCTTGAAAGACATACAAAGATGTGGGCAAATTTTGTCATACATGGGTAAGGAGAAGTTAGATTTAGATTATACTCCTCATTGTCAATCATCTCTCTCTCTCTCTCTCTCTCCCTCTCTCTCTCTCTCCTTCCCTCCCCCCCCCCCCCCCCTCTCTCTCTCTCTCTCTCACACACACACACACACACACCTAATTTTGTGTGTACTGTAACAGAGTGCAAATTAGCAAATTGCAGCAAGGAACATTTTATTCTTTAGCCATTAAGCCCATCAAGAAAATGAGTACAAAATAAAATGCTCCTTACTTCAACTTGCTCTGTTGCAATAAACACAATGCTAGATCATCTTGTTACCATGTCACATAAACGTTATTTGAGAAGTATAAGGTTGAAAAAAGTTTGTATGCCATACTATGCACATCATTTATAACCAAAGACGATACTATCATTTTAATGTGGATAACATCTGCTTATCATAATGTGCTGTTCATGTCAGTGTACATATGCACTTTACTGGCTCTTGTTAATCATTTTTGTACCTCCATATGGTATAATGCAGGAAAACTCTATTTGTGATAATTGATATTTACTGATGACACTATGGATACCATATGAATTTTATATTTAAATTGCCTGAAAGCATAAGAATATACCTGGGTACTTTATGACACTCAAATATACACATGCTAATACTATTATACTGCATACAAATACCAACTAATAATTTTAGTTTCTTCATCTCAGCAAGGCAATAAATCATCACATAGTATGTCCCATTAGTACACAGTCACATGATTTCTATCATGTAAATGTACTCCATAATTAAACACAGGAACATAATATGTTCTCAAATTTCTATTTCATTGTACGTCACATTGAATCTCTTGTAAGCTGAACAAACCATTTATAGACTGTTACAGCACAATACTATGCGAGTTACTTTCTGAAGAATTTATCTATGCTGTAGAAGCAGTGGCAGAGGTCAACAAAATATAAATTTGTACTGCTTTTAAAATTTGATAAGGTATCTATTGATTTAATTCTTTTGGATCAACCTATTGTAAATCCTTTTACTATAACATAAGGTATTCTCTCACAGATATTGCTTTTACTTATTGGACATAGAAATTCTTTACAGGCCTCGTCTCAATCTGTCCTTGTTGACAACAGTAGAAACATTTTGTACACAATGTGGTTGTTTACTATACACTTTGTATAGCACTGTTCTTAAAAGCTTATTTAAATTTCTATTTGTTTACCTACCTTCTTTTAATGCTATGTAGCTTTCAAGAAGTACACACAAATTTTACCTCCTTTTTCAATGTCCCAATTATTTAGCAATGTAGATAAGACTTATAGTACTACACTATCTTCCACTTTTATGTATTATGATCCATTAGTCAATCATCACCCAATATCACAAGTACATGCAGGTATCACAGCACCAGTTGTAAGATTACTGATCTTAATTAACTTGAGCATTGTCTTCATTTATTGTCCAATAACTGAAACAACAGGAGCCTCAATAATTTCAACTAATCTAGTTGATACCATTAAAGTTAAATTTCAGTTAAAGTATATTTATTGTCAGAGAACACTTCCATTGTGATTATCTTGTAGATAAATAGTTCCATTATTATTTTTGTATGATAGATTAGCAATCTACTGCGACTTGAAAGTGAATAACTTAAATACAATATATGAAGGGAAATTTCTCAAAATATGGGCTACAGACTTCATGGAACTTTACTCAATAATACACAATTTGGAGTTACTGTGTGAACATTAATTAAAGAAGGCTCAAACAAGAGTGACTGTGGTGTTGTCCAAGGTTCCTGTCTAAAGAGTCACAAAGGAAAGTTGTTACAAAACGTTAAAGTACAGAGACATTACATTTCCAGTAACATCATAAAGAGTGGGAAATGTAGGTAATTGTTATGCATGTCTGACAAAACAGTTATTTTATTTAATTATTGATTATGTATTCTTAACATAGTATTTCTATTACATTCCCTTCCCTTGACCAATCTTTTGTTCTTGCACATTTGCTTCTGTTGGCTATTAAAGCTTGCCAGAAATTTCTAGAAACTCAAATTTTATAACATACTTAATAACTGCAGTCAGTTCTCCTCAAATGCTACCTTTATTATTCCTTATCATATAGATATGAAAAATTTCATCTTCTGCAAGTGAATTTATTGTGTGTACCAAACATGTTTCAACTAGTCACACTAGGCTCTTCAGATGTTTATAATACAAAGAAAATTATTTAATTATACATGTTTTGATGTGAGATCTGTAGTAGTAATAGGCAGCTCATTTAAATCTGGTTGTTTCTAAGTATTTGAAAGTATATGACTGAGTTTTTTACTTACATCCGTTTTTTGTCATTTTCATACACCCATCTAATAATGGGAAGTACATACTGGAACATCAACAATATCATGAAAAGGAATGACTGCAGCTCACCATAATGATGACAAGTTGAGCTGCAGACAGACACAATGAAAGGACTGTTACATATATGCTTTTGCCCAAAGTCTTCATTATGAAAGAAAAACACATACACATTCACAGAAGCAAGCACACCTCACATACACATGTTCACATACTATCTCTGGCCAGAATGCAACTGAAATGCATTGAACAGGAGCAGCAATCTGGAATGGAGTGTGGAAGGAGCAGGGGTAGCAGGGTATGAGTAGTGTAAGAGGAATCAGCACTGCCTGGCAGAGCATGCAAGGACTAGAGGTGGCAGACTTGTCCCGCCACCTCTAGACCCTGCATGCTTCACCAGGCAGCATTGATTCTTCTTCCCCCCACATGTACCCTGCTGTCCCTCCTCCTTCACCACTCCACTCCGTACTGTTGCTCCCATTCAACGCATTTCAGTTGCATTCTGGTTGGAGCAGCTGGAGACCATCCTATCATGATCAGGTGAAACATGTTTAGTGCACATAAATACCTACAACCTATATGACAAAGCATAATTAAATTTAATATTTGGAATATTTCATTAACTACCATACTTTTCTAATAAAAGTATACTACACTGATGGTAGTGCTCGATGTGGTCACACTTTGTCATCCAAAAATATTGTCATGGTTGAATGCACTCCTGCAAAGATGCACAAGGGAAAGGAGCACAGTATCACATAATGTTGACCAGTGACTGTTACAATGTCTAAAAATTTGGAGGTCAGTATACCCATGCAACATTATGCCTTCCTACACCACAACACCTGGAAATTTGGAGTTCAGCTCCCTATGTCATAACTCCTGTACCACCAAAATGGTCATGATTGACAGTGTTTGTGGGCGCATTATGCATTCCCGTCTCTTGCAATATTTGGGTACATAATGTACTGAAGAACACTGTGCTGGCAGTTGTGAAAATTACTAAACTATCAGTTTAATAAGTCACAGTTGCAAAATACTAACAGGAATTCTTTACAGATGAATGGAAAAACTGGTAAAAGCCAGCCTTGGGGAAGATCAGTTTGGATTCCATAGAAATGTAGGAACATGTGAAGCAATACTGACCCTACGACTTATCTTCAAAGATTGGTTAAAGAAAGGCAAACCTATTTTTATAGCATCTGTAGAGTTAGAGAAAGCTTTTGACAATGCTGACTGGAATATTCTCGTTCAACATCTGGAGGTGGCAGGGATAAAATACAAAGAGTAAAAGGCTATTTACAGTTTGTACAGAAATCAAATGGCAGTTATAAAGAGTTTTGGGGCATGAAAAGAAAGCACTGGTTGAGAATGGCATGATGTAGGGTTGTAGCCTATCCCTGATGTTATTCAATCTATATATTGAGCAAGCAGTAATGGAAACAAAAGAAAAAGTTGGAGTAGAAATTAAAATCCAGGGAGAAGAAATAAAAACTGTGAGGTTTTCCAGTGACATTGTACTTCTATCAGACACATCAAAGGACTTGGAAGAGTAGTTGAACGGAATGGACAGTGTCTTGAATGGAAGATATAAGATGGACATCAACAAAAGCAAAATGAGGATAATGGAGTGTAGTCAAATTAAATCAGGTGATGTTGAGGGAATTAGATTAGGAACTGACACACTTAAGGTAACAGAAGAGTTTTGCTATTTGGGCAGCAAAATAACTGATGATGGTCGAAGTAGAGAGGATATGAAATGTAGACTGATGATGCCAAGGAGAGCGTTTCTGAAGAAGAGAAATTTGTTAACGTTGAGTATAGATATAATTGTCAGGAACTCTTTTCTGAAAGTATTTGTTTGGAGTTCAGCCAAGTATGGAAGTGAAACGTTGACAACAAACAGTTCAGACAAGAAGAGAATAGAAGGTTTTAAAATGTGTTGCTACAGAAGATTGCTGCAGATTAGATGGGTAGATCACATAACTAATGAGAAGGTACTGAATATAATTGGGGAGAAGAGGAATTTGTGGCACATGACTAGAAGAAGGGATCAGTTGGTAGGACACATTCTGAGGCATCAAGGGATCATCAGTTTAGTATTGGAGGGAAGTGTGGAGAATAAAACTCATAGCGGGAGTCCAAGAGATCAATACACTAAGCAGATTCAGAAGGATGTAAGTTGCAGCAGTTACTTGGAGATGAAGAGGCTTGCATGGGATAGAGTAGAAAGGAGAGTTGCATCAAGCCAGTCTTTGGACTGAAGACCTCAACAACAACAGTCTAGATAAAAGAAAATTCACAGATTGTGCTTCGTGTAATCCAGCAAGAGGCACACCAAGACTGCTTCCGGAAGTGGAAACTGCATTGGGAGCAGTGTCAATTGTGGAAGGAAGGATTTTGAAGGAGGCCATGCACAATATGTAGAAGGTAAGTGTAGGAAAATTTTGTGGACAAAGTTCTGGAATTTTTTGACTGGACCTTGTAAGACTTGCAATGAAATAAAGCATAAGAAATAGGCAAAACAAAGAAATAGCATTTATATTACGATTAGTGTCAGAGCTAGTGAAGTTATTCCACCTTTCTCCATTTCAAAATATGGAGCTCTTTAAGACTTTGATTAAAATAAAGCATAGGAATAGGTAAGGTTCTGTCAGAGTATCTGATATTATTAGGAAAAATGGCAATATACTGACTATTCATGTTGGTGTGTGGAACCTATGAGTCTAGAGAGACAGTAAAATACCATCCACACAGTCCTGAACACTGACATAGAAGTCCAATAATTATTTTACTATCAGATTAAGGGCACATGCATCCAAGTTGCTGACAAAAATAATATTCAAAAGAATGCAAAAGAAAATTAATAATAAATTTGGCTTTTGGAATGGTAGGGGCACCAGGGAGGCAGCCAGTTTGATGTTGCAATTGATAATGGAAGAAAAACATAAGAAAAATCAAGAGATGTGTATAATATTTGTTGACCTGAAAATAGTGAATACATATTTTAAAATGGTGCGAAATGTGAAAATTCTCAGAGAAATAGGAGTAAGCTACAGGAACAAGAAGAATGGAAGATCAAGAGTAAAGTGCTCGGATTAAAAATGATGTAAAATAGGGATGTAGTCTGTTCAGTCTATACATTGAAGAAGAAATGATGGAAATAAAAGAAAAATTGAAGAATAGGATTATCACTGATAAAATTCTTTGACGACTTTGCTTATCCTCAGTGAAAGTGAAGAAGAATTATAGGACATGTTGACTGAGTTGAACAGTCTAATGAGTACAGATTGTGGACTGAGAATAAACAAATATAAGATGAAAGTAATGAGAAGTAGCAGAAGTGAGATCAGTGATAAACTTACCATAAAAATTGGGGATCACAAAGTAGATGAAGTTAAGAAATTCTGCTACCTTGGAAGCAAAGTAACATATGATGGCTGAAGCAAGCAGGACACAAAAGTTGGTTAGTACAGGCAAAGAGGGAATTTCTGGCTACGAGGAGTGTTTTGGTGTCAAACATCAATCTTAAACTGGGGAAGAAATTTCTGAGAATGTATGTTTGGAGCACAGAATTGTATGAAAGTGAATCATGGACTGTGAGAAAATAAGAGAATCAAAGCATTTGACATGTGATTCTACAGTAGGATGTTGAATATCAGGTGGACTGAAAAGATAAGGAACATACAGAAAACTCTTGATACAAAGAAGGGACAGGATAATAAGACATGTTAAAACATCATGGAATAACTTCCATGGTACTAGAAGGAGCCGTAGAGGATAAAAACTGAAGAGAAGACAGAGATTGGAATACATCAACAAATAATTGAGGACTTAGTATGTAAGTACTATTCTGAGCTGAAGAGTTTGGTACAAGGGAGGAATTTTCGGTGGGCTGCATCAAACCATTCAGATGACTGATGACTTCACAGCCCTCCCCCATGAGCACAGAAGTGGGTCTTGACTGCTAGGCCAAGCTGTTAAAGATATGAGTGCTAGCATCTCCTTGCCACAGCACCACACCCCATTGTGGCAGTCAATTAGAGCTCATGGCAGTCCTCTAAATTATGCTACACAATAACATGGGACTCAGTGGTGTATTCACTTCACTATCATTGGTCCTTGGTTTCCACTTTCACTATGTGCTCCAGTATTCTCTCTCCAGATTACAGTGGTGTCCCTTTTCCTCATTGTTGTCTTTGCTGTTCCCACTTGGTGATCTGCTGTTGGTAGCTCCAGACTAGTTGATTGAGTCTCATCAGGTTTTTCTCCGGTCATTCCCACCAGTTGGTTGGATCTTCGAGGAAGGTAAAAAGTTAGAAGAGTACCATGGAAGCAAAGCTTGTGAAATCTTGGATTAGTTACAACCACAGTAGCATTTCTGATGGATTCAACAACAGCAGCAACAATGGCAGCAGCAAAATTGGTTGCCCCATCAAGAAATTCAGCTTCTGAAAGATCAGCTGCAGGTACAGGTTACCCACCCAATACGGGCAGTGCCCACTTCCCATTCATGTTTCTGCCATCTAATGATGCCAAATAGAATTGGGACATAATGAGATTTTCACTCTGCAGCAGAGTGTGAACTGATATGAAACGTCCTGGCAGATTAAAACTGTGTGCCGGACCGAGACTCAAACTCGGGACCTTTGCCTTTCGCGGGCAAGTGCTCTGCCAACTGAGCTACTCAAGCATGACTCACGCCCTGTCCTCACAGCTTTACTTCTGCCAGTATCTCGTCTCCTACCTTCCAAACTTTACAGAAGCTCTCCTGCGAACCATGCAGAATTAGCACTCCTGAAAGAAAGGATATTGCGGAGACATGGCTTAGCCACAGCCTTGGGGATGTTTCCAGAATGAGATTTTCACTCTGCAGCGAAGTGTGTGCTGATACGAAACTTCTTGGCAGATTAAAACTGTGTGCCGGACCGAGACTCGAACTCAGGACCTTTGCTTTTCGCGGGCAAGTTAGTTCGAGTCTTGGTCCGGCACACAGTTTTAATCTGCCAGGAAGTTTCAGAATTGGGACATGATTTACAGCAGCTGAAACAGCAACCCACTGCCTTTCATGTTACTGATGACAGTCTTCAGTGGTCACTCTTCTTGTCTTGGGCTTCCCCAGAGTGTATTTATTACTTAAGATGGTGGCTTCTCTCTGAAAACCAGTCACACTCAAGTTTGTAGAAATGTGCACATTACTTTTGAATTATTATTTGCAACAATTGTATGTGATCACATCACAAGTTGAGTTTCATCAATACCAGAAGCAATCTGGTCAGTCATATCGCTCCTAGGTGACTGACTCACAAGAGTTAAGTTGTTGATGCAAAACCTCATATGCAAACTCTTCAATTAGAGACATAGGTGTCCAACTGACTCCTGATCTGGACGTACACATGTTAACCCTGAAACTACACAACCCACTGGAAGATATTTGACAACTGCACATGCTTTTGAATCACAGAAGTAAAAAATGGGTGCTTCATGGTCCAACAACAAGTAGCAATGCAGCAGAAACCAAATCACACCCCAGGAATGTTAAATACCCGTAATCCATGTCCAAGATGGCAGCTTCATGATTCCTCAACATCAGCTGTATCAATGGCCTCTGAACTGCCAGTCATGCCACATTAGCATGAGCAGGAGGGACATCTATCGTGCTCACACTGTGTCACAGCATATCTATATGGAAAGTGTTTTGAGCATTGGGCACATTGCACCTATTGTAGGAAAGATGGGAATCTGCAAAGACACTGCCATAAACCATAGGGTTGATAAGATCCACTTCTCTGCAAACAGCATGGGATGGTGTATGAACATCAGGCAGTAGTTCCCCCAGATGATACTATCACTAACGAGCTTTGATAAACTTCACAATTGCAAACAAAGACCTCCAATTCCAGGTGGACATGGGAACTATAGTTTCCTTGGTAAGCTCCTAAAGTATTATATCTAAATTCCCCAGAGTTAGAACTACACTCCCATTGCCTTGCTTGTATACAGGGTGGTCCATTGATAGTGACCAGGCCAAATATCTCACGAAATAAGCATCAAACGAAAAACTACAAAGAACGAAACTCGTCTAGCTTGTAGAGGGAAACCAGATGGCGTTATGGTTGGCCCGCTAGATGGCGCTGCCCTAGCTTGTAGAGGGAAACCAGATGGCGTTATAGTTGGCCCGCTAGATGGCGCTGCCATAGGTCAAACAGATATCAACTGCATTTTTTAAAATAAGAACCCCCCTTTTTTATCACATATTCATGTAGTACGTAAAGAAATATGAATGTTTTAGTTGCACCACTTTTTTCGCTTTGTGATAGATGGTGCCGTAATAGTCACAAACGTATAAGTACGTGGTATCACGTAACATTCCACCAGTGCAGACGGTATTTGCTTCGTGATATATTACCCATGTTAAATTGGACCATTTACCAATTGTGGCTATTGTGATCAAAATGCCAAACAGGCATATGCTATGTATGCTGCTCAGTATCCTGGACGACATCATCCAAGTGTCCGGACCATTCGCCGGATTGTTACATTATTTAAGGAAACAGGAAGTGTTCAGCCACATGTGAAACATCAACCACAACCTGCAACAAATGATGATGCCCAAGTAGGTGTTTTAGCTGCTGTTGCGGCTAATGCACACATCAGTAGCAGACAAATTGCACGAGAATCGGGAATCTCAAAAACGTTGCTGTTGAGAATGCTACATCGACATCGATTGCACCCGTACCATATTTCTATGCACCAGGAACTACATGGCGATGACTTTGAACATCATGTACAGTTCTGCCACTGGGCACAAGAGAAATTACGGGATGATGACAGATTTTTTGCATGCGTTCTATTTAGCAACAAAGCATCATTCACCAACAGAAATAACATAAACCGGCATAATATGCACTATTGGGCAACAGGAAATCCACGATGGCTGCGACAAGTGGAACATCAGCAACCTTAGCGGGTTAATGTATGGTGCGGCACTATGGGAGGAAGGATAATTCGCCCCCATTTTATCGATGGCAGTCTAAATGGTGCAATGTATGTTGATTTCCTATGTAATGTTCTAGCAATGTTACTGCAAGATATTTCACTGCATGACAGAATGGTGATGTGCTTCCATCATGATGGATGCCGGGCACATAGCTCATGTGCGGTTGAAGCGGTATTGAATAGCATATTTCATGACAGTTGGATTGGTCGTCAAAGCATCATACCACCATACGTTCACCAGATCTGACATCCCTGGATTTCTTTCTGTGGGGAAAGTTGAAGGATATTTGCTATCGTGACCCACCGACAACACCTGACAACATGCGTCAGCGCATTGTCAATGCATGTGTGAACATTACAGAAGGCGAACTACTCGCTGTTGAGAGGAGTGTCGTTACACGTACTGCCAAATGCATTGAGGTTGATGGACGTCATTTTGAGCATTTATTGCATTAATGTGGTATTTATAGGTAATCACGCTGTAACAGCATACGTTCTCAGAAATGATACGTTCACAAAGGTACATGTATCACATTGGAACAACCGAAATAAAATGTTCAAATGTGCCTACGTTCTGTATTTTAATTTAAACAACCTACCTGTTACCAACTGTTCATCTAAAATTGTGAGCCATATGTTTATGCCTATTACAGCACCATCTATCATAAAGCAAAAAAAAGTGGTATAACTAAAACATTCCTATTTCTTTACGTACTACACGAATATGTAATAAAAAATGGGGGTTCCTATTTTAAAAAAACGCAGTTGATATCCATTTGACCTATGGCAGTGCCATCTAGCAGACCAACCATAGCGCCATCTGGTTTCCCCCTTCAAGCTACACAAGTTTTGTTCTTTGTAGTTTTTTCAGTTGACGCTTATTTTGTGAGATATTTGGCCCAGTCATGATCAATGGACCACCCTATATATACCAAATACTAATTTTCACAAAAGGGAGCATCTTAAAAAAGGAAAATCTCTTCAAATACAACTGTGATGTACACACATATGAAACCAGACAGAAGGTGAACCTACACAGGAACACAGTAAATAAAAACTTATGCTAAAGAGAAGTGCATCATTCTGGAGCTATGTTATATTACCACATGCCTTCTTTCCTAAAATGCATACCAACATTAAATGCATTTAAAATAAAGTTAAAACAGTTCTTGCTTGACCACTGCTTCTATTCTTTGTCTGAATTATGGAACATCATAATAAGTAAACCTCATTTACCAAATTTCACTAACTGTCAATTCGTAATATAGTTTACATTGCACTTATCATGTCATCTCACTTAATAACTGCTATTATCACATGTAGAAGCTCTGTAGTACACCAACTTACATTATGATGCATTTTTATTATGTCAACAATGTAGTCAAAATGACTACTGTATTGTAAACTAACTATGTTTACCACTGTCCTATATCACATACACAAACAATGTAAGAAACTGATTCTTGGACCAATAAATAAATAAACATTGATAGCATATACTGACAGTTCAGTTCCCCTCCCCTTGCAACTGTCACATCCTACAAGAATGTCTGACAACTGATAACATTATTTGTTGTTGATAGTTAGACAGAAAAAGTTTTGGTCTGGATACCATCCCCGTTGTTTGGATTCTCCATCAGTGATGTAGTTCATGTCATCTCTGCCGTTGTTCCCTTCCAGGAACTTGATGACCTCTGTGCATCGTTTGTACCTATATTTGAATGTGACTTGGTGTGCACCACAGCTATATTGCAGGATGAAAATTGTAAAAAGTATGACATGTTTTAAAATACTAGGGAGCAAGTCATTAAGTATATAATAAATGAATAAGGAAATGGAAAATAAATGTGCTTACCTGATTGACTGCAATAAGGCAGCACTATATTTCATTCTTATAACTCAATTTGTTGCATAAATATCTTTTTGTGTGGTGAATGAATCTGAATGAGTTCTAAGCAGGAAACATTCATGTATGTAAACATATAACTCTTTATAAACTAGACAAGCAAATGCCTGCATTAGCATCAAATGTATCTTAAATGTTCTGTTTCTGGGCTTTATTTAAGAAATGATAAATATAAACACACTAGCTGAAGTCAGCCCATACAAATACTGTTCATCACTTCTTTTGTGCAATGTCCAGTGTTAAAGGAAGCATCACTTTGTTATCCATTACAAGCAAAATGATTATTAAAGTGGATGTTTATGTACTCATTCAATAGAGCATCCCCAAATTAGTCTAGTGTGATATTTGTTTTGGCAATAGATATTAATATGAGCAGTAAAACAGGAAGAATAAACTGTACTCCGGCAAAAACAACATTGCCCTGGTCCACAATGGATGCTGCTGCCATGCAGCAGCACCACTCATTTGCTGCTGGATTCCTCATTATTCTTCCTCTTTTACTGTTCTTCCTGTTAATACATGCTGGTAAAACAAATATCGCACTAGAATAATCTAGGGCTCCTCCACGGAATGTGCATGTAAAATTTAACATTAAAAATTGTGTTTTGTTCATAATGAGAAACAAGCCACAACTTTCCATCAACAATTGGCATTGCTTGATAGACATGATGAGCAGTAGATGTTCACACAATGCAAAAATGGATTTACAAAAACGGATTTGCAAAAATCTGCCAAAACACCAGAGAAAATGTGCCTGATGCCCCTTAGGAGGGATACCATGTGTGCGTGTGTCTGCTTTGTGCATGCGTGCACATGTGTGCATACTTGTGTCTGTCAGTTGATTATTATTCATAGTACAGAAGTCACATGCAACACTTCACTGTAGCTGAGTGTAGATTTAGATTAGTGGTGTTGTCCTGTGATAATGCCAGGCGTTTGTAGGCAGTCTCTTGTGACTGGGTTTTATCAATGCAGGCAACATTAAAAGGAGCTAGGCTGATAGCCTAAGTTGTGCATTGCCCACAGTTTAAAAATACCAGAGCAGTTGTAAGGTTAATTGCTCTTGGAAAGAATCTGACTCAAGTTAGACCTACAGTGGAAGCTCACACTGGTAATCACAAAGTTGTCTTATACAATGACACTTTGTGAAAAGTTAAGGAGGATGTGTATATCCAGTTACAAAGAGTAAAAAATGCTGTTACTAGATCTGAGGCAACAGAGGTTCAGCTTAGCAAGCAATATGCAACAAAGCTTGGAGCTGAGTTTGAGGAGAAACTGGAATCAGTGTTTAGTACTAACATTATTTCCTTATTAACTAGTTTGCTGGATGTACCAGTTGCTGTATTTATGTTCACACGTTATATGTGGCTCCACTCTTTGTTTCTTATTTGCTTCAAAAAAGATTATAATACAGCTGATAATCCATTTCCAAGGTCCAGAAGAGTAATAGTTCTCACTTTCCCCATTTCCAAAGTAATAATAGGCTGAACTTTTACATAGGTGCTCTCTTTAACTTTATTTCCTCCAACAAAACTGCTTCAGTCTACTCCCTGCTTTCCCTTTCCATAATACACACATCTTTGCAAACACTTGCAAGTTTAATTTCTCCATCCCCTTTAAATCAGTCATTAAATATCATATTAACATGCTGCTCACCATTTAATCCCTCAATCCTTTTAGCCACTTTAAAATATCTGTTTCTCCCATTCCTCAGGAATTAACATCATATGCATCTTTGTGTAAGATACACAATGACTTACATTATATTCTGCTTCCTCTTTCTGCACCCAGTCATTACTGACATCCTTATCCGAAAATATATGACCTGCACCTTCCACAGAAACATGTTCAGTTACTTCACCCTGATGGCAACTTTCATTAACCACTCTTCCATTTCCATTATTAACCCCCCTTCACTACCCAACTCATCCTTTACATAATTAAAATTACTATTTTGCATATTGGTACAAGTATATCATTAATATTCACCTATTGTCCACTGCATCACCATTACTAAAAACAACATTAGCACACAGTCCAGTCTGAATATGCTTATCCAAATCAGTATTTGACAAACAGACAATATTTCCATTACTTCCACTCTTTAATCATTATCTACATTTGCCTCTCTACAAACTACTTCCCCTCTACTAATTTCACTGCTATTAATTACATTGTCTTTCAGTTCAGAATTAGCACCTGCTTCCATTTTGTGCAACATCACTACCTTTGTCTCAGATATCTGATTATCATTGCAGTATAGTTCAATCACACTGTTTCTGTTAAACAATTCTCAAACATATTAATCTCAGTGTTCATTACTGTCGTTATTTTTATAATATAATATTTAGTTCTTTTATCACATCTGTTCTACCTATTCCAACCTCACCACATATTTTTGTTCCTTATAACTGTATTGATATTGCAAATACCAATTTCTTTCTTTTCTCTTTATCATTGTAATTAAACTGCCTGTTATTATAATCTTGTCTCATCCTCTTCATTGCATAATTTCTAGTCTCCCTACACACCTTACGAAAGTTACCACTTAATTTCAAGATTGCTTGCCCTGAAATTTTGCACCTTCTGGATCGTCTTCCCTTAGCGTTTCTCTGCTGTTGAAAATTATCTCACGCCCTCTATAATAATTCCTGTGTTTTCCTTGCTCTCTACTTCTCCAGATCCTGTCCTGACAACTGTGCCCATTTTTGTCATATTTTTATACATTTCCATAATTATCATTATTATTGTTGTTATCATTATTATTATTATTACCCATATCATGATTTCTGTTATTAGTACAATTGTTCTCCCTATGCTCTGTTATCTTTGCTCTATTACACAGAGCCCTATTCATTTTTTTTTTTTTTCAACAATGTTTACGCACTAGGAACTAGACTTGAGCATAAATTCCCATTGCAATGAATGTCTCCTTTTTAAAATAGAAATTTCTGTCAGAACCCTTTGTGGTTTATCTAAATGACTCAGTTTATTCTGTTATCTAAAAAAAAATTCCACATACTTTCCTTTCCAAATTTATAACTTCCCACCTCAGCTGCCTCCCTCTTCACAGATTGGGAGGCAAAGGTCTTTCTGACCTTGACTCATGAGCCTTGGGACGAACTTGGTGGCAACACAATGCATATCAAGATGCTGTGTCACGTTTTCATGACATGATCCAACTGAAATGTTACATCCTTCTGCAATCTCTTGGGCTATGAGTCTTTGATTGGCATGGCCAGTTTCGTTGATGTTCCTGACACGAGTGTTGTCGGTAGACATCAAAGGGCATCCTGAATGAGGATCATTCTTAACTGTGTTAAGAATGTAACTGACATTCAAACCAATGTGATGCATGAGTTGGACAACATCCCAAAGAAGAATTTTTCTGACAGTTTCACATGGTTGTATGAATGTTCTCTCTGTTGGACTCAAGTGAATGAAGACTATGTCAAACACCTGACATACTAAAACCACTATCTTAATGTTTCTCTATTTTTTATTAATCCAGTCACGAAACGTTTTGGACTGATGGGGTAACTATCACAATGCTTGATGTCAGCTGTTATATGTTTATTAATTACTTTTACTGATATTTAAAAAATACTCCATAACTATAAATGTGCTGAGCACCAGCATCAGTATTCCACCACTATTTTTATTTTTATTGTAGGTTGAAATCAGTCTTGTGTATCAAAACTAGATATGTTTATGAAACATGTTAAACAATTGGGCTTGTCTGTTTGATGGGTGTGTCCACAGTCATGTGGCATAATGAACTGCTGTTACTGCTGCATCAAGTTGTAACTACCTCTGCATTACTAGTAGATCAGTGCAACATCTCTCTGGTTGCCAGTGAACAGGGTATGTTGCTATACGTAAGGGCACCCATTGGAATAAATGGGATGTTTGTAAGTAGCAGTGCTGATGGCTGCAACTGCTGCTGTCAGCCACACACTAAATGCAAGCCAATGATTAGTCTATCTACACAAAAGAATAAGGTTCTCCTTTGACTGCTCTGTTGTGTCTTGCTTCATCTGGTTATATCACAAATTGGTCTACACACTCATACTGAGCTGACATTGTGTCCTTTGTTGTAGCTCTTAGCAACTTAAAAGTCAATTGAATGATTCATCTGAGATCATTCTTTCTTTTCTTCAAGTTGTACTTAAAGGCTGAGTTGCTCTAATGCCACAAATAGATGGTGCTAATATTGCTCATGCAGTCCTTATGAAAATATCTTCTCTACCACCTTCTTCTTTCACTAGCTTCTTTTTTTCAGCTTAAACCAAGTTTCAATGAAATGATAGAGCAGATATGCAGCCACAAAATATGTAGCAGTTTTTCTTCCATGCTATGTTTGTGTCTAAGTTTCACATCCCTTGCTATGATCACATTCCTATTGCAAAACTATACTAAACATTAAACAGTCTCTTTAAATGTAATTTCTTTCTTCTTTTGTAGTAGAGTGAGTTAGCTGCAGCACCCTCTTTTTATCTAACAGCTTCACGGTTATACCAGTCTACCAGCTTTATTTCCCTCTGAAATTAATATTTACTCACTATTTTCTTTAAACAGTATATTTTCCTTCTACTAAATGCCACTTTCTTTCACTAGTTTCTTCATTTGCTTTCTTCCACTGGTGTGCTTTATAAACTTCTCTGTTGTTAACTTCAATTATGTTTGCTGAGTGTACTCTTTCATATTCCTTTCATCTTTTTGGGCTGGTCCTGTTACAATTAACAGGTAAGAGAATCCTGCTTATTTCCTTTTCCTTTTGGACATTAATCACTGTTTTGCCTTTTATCTTTTTGGTAAATCATCTTCTTGTTGTTGTTGTTGTTGTGGTCTTCAGTCCTGAGACTGGTTTGATGCAGCTCTCCATGCTACTCTATCCTGTGCAAGCTTCTTCATCTCCCAGTACCTACTGCAACCTACATCCTTCTGAATCTGCTTAGTGTATTCATCTCTTGGTCTCCCTCTACGATTTTTACCCTCCACGCTGCCCTCCAATACTAAATTTGTGATCCCTTGATGCCTCAGAACATGTCCTACCAACCGATCCCTTCTTCTGGTAAAGCTGTGCCACAAACTTCTCTTCTCCCCAATCCTATTCAATACTTCCTCATTAGTTATGTGATCTACCCATCTAATCTTCATCATTCTTCTGTAGCACCACATTTCGAAAGCTTCTATTCTCTTCTTGTCCAAATTATTTATCGTCCATGTTTCACTTCCATACATGGCTACACTCCATACAAATACTTTCAGAAATGACTTCCTGACTTTTAAATCTATACTCGATGTTAACAAATTTCTATTCTTCAGAAACGCTTTCCTTGCCATTGCCAGTCTACATTTTATATCCTCTCTACTTCGACCATCATCAGTTATTTTGCTCCCCGAATAGCAAAACTCCTTTACTAGTTTAAGTGTCTCATTTCCTAATCTAATACCCTCAGCATCACCCGACTTAATTCGACTACATTCCATTATCCTCGTTTTGTTTTTGTTGATGTTCATCTTATATCTTCTTTTCAAGATGCTATCCATTCCATTCACCTGCTCTTCCAAGTCCTTTGCTGTCTCTGACAGAATTACAATGTCATCGACGAACCTCAAAGTTTTTATTTCTTCTCCATGGATTTTAATACCTACTCCGAATTTTTCTTTTGTTTCCTTTACTGCTTGCTCAATATACAGATTGAATAATATCGGGGAGAGGCTACAACCCTGTCTTACTCCCTTCCCAACAACTGGTGTGCTTTATAAACTTCTCTGTTGTTAACTTCAATTATGTTTTCTGAGTGTACTCTTTCATATTCCTTTCATCTTTTTGGGCTGGTCCTGTTACAATCAACAGCACAAACAATTATATTTTATAAATCTTTCAAAAATTATGTACTTTTTCATCTCCAAAGTGTTGTTATTAAAATTTACATGCAGCTGTCTCCTTGTTTTTCTGTCTCCTTTGTGATTTCAAAAATTTGTGGTCCAAGTGTCACATATAAACATGTAGTTCAAGTTACAGAATTGTAGAATTGAACCAATGACATAATTTACTCATTGAACTATATCTTTTTGTCACTTTTAAAAACATATCAAGCATCTACTCTGACTTTACAGCATTCATGAAACAAATTTAATACACAAATTTCTATACCATTACACAAATGATGACTTCAAAGTAGCTGAAGAAATGAGGGAGAAGGCTGTTAGCAAATTCTTCATAAAGGAGACTTCATTAGGCTTGTGTGAACCTAATGTATACCTAAAGTTAACGTGATGTTTTACCTTTATAGGCACAGTTTAGCTGTAAGTTGCTTTTAACAGAACTCATATATTCCACAGAAAATGCATAGAAATGATATTGATTAATGTGTAACAGAAAGATAATAAATTGTAGTGTTATTGTCACCAAAATCATAACTCTTACTTACAAATAAGAAAATGGTGTTTGTTGACTCAATTATCTTTTTTCACTCAACAAAAGTCCATGTTCGTTATTTTCGCACCTTATTTGCTTTCCTCTAAGACTGAATTCACTGATAAAGAAGTACTACTCCATTGCAGTTAATTTTATGAAGTATTATCAACCAACTTTTGTGGAAACAGAAACCTTCAGTTGCTGTGAAGCAACCAGTTTCATGCAGATGTGGTTAGTAGTAGTTATGCTTATTGCCCTATGATTACAGAGAAGAAACAGTTGATCATAAAATTCAAAACTGGCCTTATAGTCACAGACTGAATTAGAAAAGCTGATAGCTACAGTTGGCAGTAGTAAGGTTAAGAGTAGGATAAACAAATGAACTGTGGTCAAACCAGCCATATGAAGCAAGACATAGAAGAGTTGATGCAAGTCTGCCAGCTTTAGTTATCTGCATTTTCTGTCACTCTTAATTGTTATCTCTGTGTGATAAGGAATGAGTCAATTTTGGTCTAGTTTTTTTGTCAGTATTTTAGTCTTGGCTAGAATTTAGTCTCCATCAGCTCTAGAGACTACAAACAAATGTATACAGACAACCCGATTAGTTCAGGCCACTTGTCCAATCCTTGTGATTTCCAATATTTTCACCTCTGTGTTTCAGTGCACATGGTCTCAAAAGACAGAACTGCCAGAAAAATATAGAAACAGTTGTAAAGCCAGCAGGCAGACAAAAAATGATGGCTTGCCCATTCCAAAGATTAACAATCATAATAAATTTTGAGTTTCCCATCAAACCCTTAATAGTTTGTTAAATAAGAAAACAAACTTCTTGTAATTGGAAACTTTAAAGATACTCCTGCAAATGTGTATGCATAACAGTATATCAGTTGGAAGGCAAAGAAATTGAATAAAAACACTTAGAAGGATACAAGTTAGTATCACATTATAGTAAAAACAGTTACCCTAGGCTTAATATAATGGAGGGTTGAGTGGCAACACGTAAACAATTTGGAATAAAGTTCCAAGCCATAGACCTGAATAGTTACTGCATGGAATAGTTCCTTGACAGCTATACTTTAATAAAAGCGTTTAAACCATTCAAGATATTGGGTTTGACAGTATAGAGACCCCAGTAGAAAATGTTATAAACTTCATTACAGAGGGTATGAACAACACTTAATGAAAATAACTGGGAAGCCATTTTCTGTGGAGACTTCAATATTTATTTTGTTATAGGTAATAGTGATTGATGGATAGTGTCACAAATGTCCAGCTTTGGTTAGGTTCCCACAGTGACATTCCAAACAAGTACAACTGTCATCATCAGGTTCTGTTCCATTATTATTCTAAGGTTCCTCATAAACTTTAGTTCTCCTACTCTATTTTCTGACATACTGTCTTCAAACGACTCTTTCTTCATGTTTACATACCTCTCACTACTAAGCACTCTGTCCCCTTCCCACCAGATAACTCATTTAACAGGATAATTAACCACTGTATAATGAGAACACTGTACTTAGTTTTTTCTTGATATCGGCTGCTGTTGTCGACTGCTATTCCTTTACATGCCATCTGCTTAGCTACCAATGTTGGTCATAATCCCACATAAATCTTTGATGTTTACATGAGGCCTGCTCCTTGCATAGGCTGCCATTCCCTGGGATGTAATGCAAGTTGGTTCCCCACCCTGAGCGGCTGCTGTCAGCTTCATTGATTGTGACATCTGTAGCAGTTACTGGTCCTGTTTCCTGTCTTTCCCAGTTAGTTTGTCCCTCACACTTTGTCAGTCCAATGTATTGTCATATTTTACAATTATACCACAGTTTAATATGTGTCTTGAGTCCTTAATTGTGCCAGTATGGGACAATGCTTCAAACTGGGGCACCATATTCAATGACTTGGTGCCCACTATTACCATTTCTCACGTAATTTTGCTTCACTTGTGCTACCTAAGATGTTCATAGTATGTCTATTAAAACTGCCACTGTTCATGTTTGATCTAAAGTTTGCATTATTCATCTCTCACATGTATATGAGACCATTACCTTGTATCTTCACCAAGTGGCACGATTTGTGATGTTCCACTTACCTGTTGTTTTTTGTTGCTCTTGGTTTTAAATAAACTGAAAATCTCATATCTCATCAGACTGAAATGATATCCTGAAAACTATGTCATGTTGGGTAGATCCAAATGATGTAGACTGAACATTAAATAAGTTTTAAAGATAGTTCATCCCAATATATTTGCAGAATACCATAGTTGGTGGTCACTTCTGGTTTCACAATCTACAGTCTATACAGATAAATAGAAATGAATCTCCTCCTTTTTAAGCACATAAGGGAGGAGAATTACCCAGTTGTTAAGCAACATCATGTTGTTGTTGTGGTCTTCAGTCCTGAGACTGGTTTGATGCAGCTCTCCATGCTACTCTATCCTGTGCAAGCTTCTTGATCTCCAACATCATAGGTCTGTTTAAAGTTCACTGTGGCACTATGCACACACACACACACACACACACACACACACACACACACACACACACACAACACACACTCTGAGGTGACAAAAGTCATGGAATAGTAATATGCACATATACAGATTGCAGTAGTATCATGTACATGAGGTACAACAGGACACCGCATCGACAGAGCTGTCATTTGTACTCAGGTGATTCTTGTGAAAAGGTTTCTGATGTGATTATGGCCACACGACAGGAATTAACAGACTTTGAATGCGGAATGGTTGTTGGAGCTAGATGCATCGTACATTGCATTTCAGGAATTGTTAGAGAATTCAGTTTTCTGAAACCCACAGTGTCAAAAGTGTGCTGAGAATAAAACTCTCACCACAAACAGTGCTGTGGCTGACGACATTCACTTAATGACCAAGAGCAGTGGCATTTACATGGAGTTATCACTGCTAACAGACAAGCAACAGTGCATGAAATAACCATAGAAATCAATGAGGGGCATACGATGAACGTATCTATTAGGACAGTGTGGCAAAATATGGTGTTAATGGGCTATGGCAGCAGGCAAACAACATAACTGTATTTGTTAACAGCACGACATCAACTGCAGCACATCTCCTGGGGTCTTGGCCATATCAGTTGGATCCTAGATGACTAGAAAGCAGTGGCCTGGCCATATGACTGCCAATTTCTGTTGGTAAGAGCCTGATGGTAAGGTTCAAGTGTGGCACAAACCCCATGAAGCGATGGATCCAATTTGTCCTCAAGGTACTATGCAAGATTGTGGTGGCTCCATAATGGTGTTATCTGTATTTATTTGGAATGTAGTGGGTCCTCTAGTCAAACTGAACCAATCATTGACCCGAAATGGTTACGTCTGGCTACTTGGAGACCATTTGCAGGAATTCATTGACTTCATGTTCCCAAGCCATGTCATCATGACACTGGACCACAATTACTCGCAGTTAATGTGAAGAACATTATGAACTATTCAAGCAAATGATCTGGGCACCTAGGTCGCCTGACATGAATTCCATTGAACATTTATGGGCCATAATTGACAAGTCAATTAATGGTATGTTGATCATTCATTCACACTGGGATGTCACCTGATTGCTGACTATTCACAGAGTCTAACATATCTGATATAGAGATTCATGTATATGAGCATTGAGTTCAGTATATGATTTTGGAGCAGGTTGGCTATTTAAAGACATGTGTAAAAACGTGATGTGAATTCAGAAACTACAAAGTGCTTTGAAGTTATGCCAAGTTACATTCTACTATTTTTGCAATTGTTTTGATTATGCAAAATGTCTCAAGTTAATAATCCACTAATGTATATGAAACATTATTTCTAAAAACAAAGATGATATAACTTACCAAATGAAAGCGCTGGCATGTTGATAGACACACAAACAAACACAAACATACACACAAAATTCAAGCTTTCGCAACCAACAGTCGCTTCATCAGGAAAGAGGGAAGGAGAGGGAAAGACGAAAGAATGTGGGTTTTAAGGGAGAGGGTAAGGAGTCATTCCAATCCCGGGAGCAGAAAGACTTACCTTAGGGGGAAAAAGGACAGGTATCCACTTGCACACACACACATATCCATCCGCACATACACAGACACCACGCTGTGACTTTGTGTGTATGTTTGTGTGTCTATCAACATGCCAGCGCTTTCGTTTGGTAAGTTACATCATCTTTGTTTTTAGATATATTTTTCCCATGTGGAATGTTTCCCTCTATTATATTCATATCATGAAACACTATTTCTATACATATGATTTCAAAAAAATTATTAGGCGTTCTTGGGAGCCAGAAACATAAGAGATGGGATGGATTTTGGATTCCAGCTTGCTATGTATCAACCTCTAATTATAGACCCACCTCCCTCATACCTCCTTCTCAAATTTTCTGAGAAGTTAGTTTACACTAAAATAATGAGTTACACGTCTGACAGGAACCATCTATAAAATCTCAGTTTGCCTAAGGTAAAATGACTTACAGGTAATGAAGTAAATATCAATAGACATACTGTATGATGCAACATCACAGATTGACAATAAACAACTGCCAGCATGTCGATAAGTTAAAGAAAATGCTAAATGCTGCTCACTTTGCACATAGAAATATCTGTCATTACGTTCACCTGCAGAGTCATCGGTCTTCTGACTGGTTTAATGCAGCCTGTCATGAATTCCTCTCCTGTGTCATGTTCTTCTTCCTCTCAGAGTATCAATCACAACCTACATCATCTCTTCTTCTACAGTTTTTAGCCTCTACAGCTCCCTCTAGTACCAAGGAATTATTCCCTAATGCGCTAACATATGCACTGTCATTCTGTCTCTTCTTCTTATCAGTGTTCTCCATATGTCCCTTTCCACACTGATTCTCTGGAGAACCTCCTCATTCATTACCTTCTCAGTCCACATAATTTTCAACATTCTTCTGTAGCACCACATCCTAAATGTTTAGATTCTCTTCTTCTCCAGTTATCCGACAGTCCATGTCTCATTATATTAAAATGCTGTGCTCCAAACATACATTTTCAGAAATTTCTTCCTCAAATTAACTCCTATGTTTAATACTAGTAGACTTCCCTTGTCCAGGAATGCCCTTTTCGCCACTGCTAGTTTACTTTTTTATGACCTCCTTGCTCTGATGCTCTGTCCATCATGGGTTATTTTGCTGCATAGGTAACAGAAGTCCTCAAGGGGGTCTTCTTCATGATCGTCAGTTCTGATGTTAAGCTTCTTCTTGTTCTTATTTCTGCTACCTCTTGTTAATTTTGTCTTTCTTCGGTTTACTCTCCTAACATATGCAATACTCATTAGGCTGTTCATTCCATTCAACAGCTCCTGTAATTCTTCTTCACTTTCACTGAGGATAGCAATATCATCAATGAATCTTATCATTTATTTATTTATTTATTATCTTTTCTTGCATATAGTCACAAACTGGTGACTTTTGCAAACGTCATAGCATTTTTATACAATTTTTGTACAAACAGTAGGAATTTGCAATTCACATGTACAAGAAGCCACTTACGGGTGATGCACTTGGCAATATATGGTACAGTACTTCATAATGCAACATAGTTGTTACATAGTATAGGTATTTGAATTTAGAAAAATAATATATATTACAATCACCTCAGAATAGTACATCGTATAGATAGAAGAGTTAGGCCTACATTTAAGAATATCTACATTTTAATATCAGTATTTATTCAATGAGTACAAACATTTGAGTAAATTGATTTTAATTCCCTTTTGAATATTTTACCTCTCTGGCATCTGTGGTTCATGGTGGGGGTTCCTGTTGTCATGTCATAGTTCATGAGCCACGGGCAACGTATGAGTGGCCAAGTAAGTGGTCCTGACAGTCAGGATACGAGTTACATTGGAATAAGGCTGGGAATCTCGGACATATTGTGAGTCGTGGTCACCTTTGTGCTCATACGGCAAAGACTACCAAATCCACCGGTTAGTCCCTCAACCGTTAGGGGTAAAACCCAATGGGACCCGGGGCAAGTAAAGCTAGCAACCGGCTTCCCTGGTGCTTTAAATATGATGCTGGCAACAATCGGAGCAAAATGCCTCGGACCTTTGGAGGTGACGGAGCCCCACCTCCAATTGACAAACCATGGACTCCTAAGATACGACTCGGCAAACGAATGGTAACGAGATGGGGAGCTATTAATATCAATGGGGGCTACTCTGGGAAGAAGGTAGAGTTGGCAGAGGCTGCAAGTAAGATGGGGTTGGACGTTTTAGCTGTTAGTGACATTCGGGTAAGGGGTGAGAAAGAAGAGGAAGTGGGAGAATACAAGGTTTACCTGTCAGGAGTCAAAGCAGGAATAGCACAATGGGGTGTAGGGCTTTACACCAGGAAAGAAATGGAATCCAGCATAGTTGCAATAAGATACGTAAACGAACGACTGATGTGGATAGATTTGACAGTGTCTAACAAGAAAATTAGGATTGTGTCAGTATATTCGCATTGTGAAGGGACAGATCAAGATAAGATGGATAGTTTTTATGACACACTCAGTGACATAGTTGTTAGAGTAAAGGACAAGGGCAGTGTTTTGCTCATGGGTGATTTTAATGCCAGGATTGGAACTCAAACAGAAGGGTATGAAAAGGTTATGGGTAAATTTGGAGAGGATATGGAGGCCAACAGGAACGGGAAACAACTCTTGGATTTCTGTGCCAGTATGGGCTTAGTAATCACAAACTCATTTTTTAAACATAAGAACATTCACCGCTATACTTGGGAAGGCAGGGGAACCAGATCTGTCATTGACTATATAATAACAGATCAGGAATTCAGGAAGGCTGTGAGGGACACACGTGTATTCAGGGGATTCTATGATGACACTGATCACTATTTAATCTGCAGTGAAATTGGTATTGTGAGGCCGAAAGTGCAGCAGGTCAGGTCCATATGTAGGAGGATAAGAGTGGAGAAACTTGAGGATAAGGAAATCAGGCACAAGTACATAACAGTGATCTCAGAAAGGTACCAGTTAGTTGAATGTAGGCAATTACAGTCATTGGAAAAGGAATGGACAAGGTACAGGGACACAGTACTAGAAGTGGCCAAAGAATGTCTTGGAACAGTAGTGTGTAAAGGTAGGATGAAGCAAACAGCTTGGTGGAATGACACAGTCAAGGCAGCCTGTAAAAGGAAAAAGCTGGCATATCAAAAATGGCTACATACTAGAACTCAGGTAGACAGAGAAAGGTATGTTGAAGAAAGAAACAAAGCCAAACAGATAATTGCAGCATCCAAGAAGAAATCTTGGGAAGACTTTGGAAACAGGTTGGAGACTTTGGGTCAAGCTGCTGGAAAACCATTCTTGAGTGTAATTAGCAGTCTTCGAAAGGGAGGTAAGAAGGAAATTACAAGTATTATGGACAGGTCAGGAAAACTGCTGGTGAATCCTGTTGATGCCTTGGGCAGATGGAGGGAATATTTTGAAGAATTGCTCAATGTAGGTGAAAATACGATGAGTAATGTTTCAGATTTCAATGTACAATGGGATAGGAATGATGATGGAAATAGGATCACATTTGAGGAAGTGGAGAAAATGGTCAATATATTGCAGTGCAAAAAAGCAGATGGGGTGGATGAAATTAAGTCGGAACTCATCAAATACAGTGGAATGTCAGGTCTTAAATGGCTACACAGGATAACTGAAATGGCCTGGGAGTCGGGACAGGTTCCATCAGACTGGACGAAAGCAGTAATCACACCAATCTTTAAACATGGAAACAGAAAAGATTGTAACAACTACAGAGGTATCTCTTTAATCAGCGTTGTGGGTAAAATCTTCTCAGGTATTGTTGAAAGGAAAGTGCGAATATTAGTTGAGGACAAATTGGATGAAAATCAGTGTGGGTTTAGGCCTCTTAGAGGTTGTCAGGACCAGATCTTTAGCTTACGGCAAATAATGGAGAAGTGTTATGAGTGGAACAGGGAATTGTATCTATGCTTTATAGATCTAGAAAAGGCATATGAGCGGGTTCCTAGAAGGAAGTTATTGTCTGTTCTACGAGATTATGGAATAGGAGGCAAGCTTTTGCAAGCAATTAAACGTCTTTACATACATGGTCAGGCAGCAGTTAGAGTTGACGGTAAATTGAGTTCATGGTTCAGAGTAGTTTCAGGGGTAAGACAAGGCTGCAACCTGTCTCCACTGTTGTTCACATTATTAAACTGGCTGGGTGAGATTAAGATATGTGAACACACAATAAGCAGTCTCGCATATGCAGATGACTCAGTTGTGATGGCAGATTCAATTGAAAGTTTGCAAAGTAATATTTCAGAGCTAGATCAGAAATGTAAGGACTATGGTATGAAGATTAACATCTCCAAAACGAAAGTAATGGCAGTGGGAAAGAGATATAAATGGATTGAGTGCCAAATAGGAGGAACAAAGTTAGAACAGGTGGACGGTTTCAAGTACTTAGGATGCATATTCTCACAGGATGGCAACATAGTGAAAGAACTGGAAGCGAGGTGTAGCAAAGCTAATGCAGTGAGCGCTCAGCTACGATCTACTCTCTTCTGCAAGAAGGAAGTCAGTACCAAGACTAAGTTATCTGTGCACCGTTCAATCTTTCGACCAACTTTGTTGTATGGGAGCGAAAGCTGGGTGGATTCAGGTTACCTTATCAATAAGTTTGAGGTTACGGATAGGAAAGTAGCTAGGATGATTGCAGGTACTAGTAGATGGGAACAATGGCAGGAGGGTGTCCACAATGATGAAATCAAAGAAAAACTGGGAATGAACTCTATAGATGTAGCAGTCAGGGTGAACAGGCTTAGATGGTGGGGTCATGTTACACGCATGGGAGAAGCATATAAACAAATAAAATGTGGTGTATCCCAAGGATCAGTATTGTGGCCCCTTCTGTTTCTTCTGTACATGAATGATCTAAGCTTAAATACTGATGCACACAAAACAATCATATTTGCAGATGACACCACGATTCTACTAAAAGGAGACGATGATGAAAAGTTACAGCAGACAGTAAACACGGTCACAAAATAACCTAGCAGCTGGGCATGGAGTAATCAGCTTGTAATAAACAGTAAGAAAACTGTTGCTCTAAAATTCCACAATGTTCCTAACAAGGACATGTTTATCCCATCAGTCTCTATCAATGACAAACCAGTTGGTAACAGTACTGAAACCAAATTCTTAGGACTTTGGCTGCAGAGTAACATCAGATGGAATAAGCATATTGAATATCTCAATGCAGAACTGAGCAAAACATGTTACCTTCTTTGTTCATTAAAATCATACTGTAGTGAGAAAAGAGTATTGAATGCATATCATGCGTGCTTTCATTCTCGTCTTAGATATGGGGTCACCTTCTGGGGAAACTCTAAAACAACTAATAGCACTTTTAAACTACAAAAAAGGGCCATTAGAATCTTGTTTGGGTGCAAGTCTAGAGACTCTTGTAAACCCCTGTTTAAGAAATCTGGTATTCCTCCATTACCATGTGTATACATTATGGAAACCCTTTTGTTCTTTAAATTAAATGTAATAGGCAAGGACCGCAGACTGCAAAAAAACTGTGATATACATGAGCACTTTACCAGACAAAACAGAAACTTACATATGACTCAAATCAGCACAGCACTGTGCCAAAAAGGTACTTTTCACATGGGAGTTAAACTTTATAACAAACTTCCTGAAAACATAAAAGCTATCACTGAGGTCAATACATTTGGAAAATCTCTAAAGTCATATTTACAGCATCACTGCCTTTACTCCATTGAAGAATATTTAAATTTATGAAATGTGTTATACAAATACTTACGTGTAAAGTGTATTATTGTAAGCTTAAATATGTATGCCTTGAAATGGCTTTCAGCCTGTATATTTATAACTTGACTTGTCCTATGTAGACAACAGGACCAATAAAATACAATCTACAATCTAGATTCCCCACTGGGATGAAAGATGTACAAAACTCCTTTAACGGACTCTATCCAGTTAAATGTAAAAATTCTCGTATCACATTTCAGTTTATCATCCATTTCTTTTATCCTTAATAAATATATAGAATTTTTTTTAAAGTTCAAGCATGATTATTTGTTTGATCTTAAAGGATTAGCATAGAAGATGTCTCTAGGAATTAACCATACCATTGTGTTTGTGCTTGGTCATTACACACTCCAGAACATTAATTGTGCTTTAGCTTATAAGAGCATGAGATGTGGTTTCTTCATTTAAATTGAAATATATTTTAAGGTAAAAGCAGTGGTTTAACATTATCATCATACGTAATTTCATCCTTAACCATCCAAATCTCAGATCTGAAAATGTCAACATACATGGAATGCAGATTACCACACATTGGTTCCAGGATAAATTTGCTTGCTCATGACTAGTTTGGATACTGCTTCAACAAAATGACCAATTGTCAGTCAACACATCTCCAATCTTAATAAACCCCTATAGCTAAATTTACCATTAAAAATTCCACTAAGTGTAACAAAGCAAGGACTGAAATTGCCATTTTCATGCTCTGAAGACTTAAGGGAGTTTATACTGATGAAAAACCTTGCTAGGGTAGTTGAGATAACTGTATTTTCTTGTCTCCATTGTCCCCTTTTTCATAAAACACTTATACTGTAATATATATCCTGGTGATTAACTATTTTGTTTGTCTTGTCACTAACATTACTTAAATATAACCTAATTTTTGTGTCCACTCCTCCTGTTCTTTGTGTAGCATCATCTCTCTACTTTAAGCTGATAAAACAATCTTCTTTTATTGATCACACATCTGCACTATTAGTTACTCAATTTTTCACTAGATGGCTAGATGCTCATGTCAATATGTTGGATTTCAGACTGTTGCTCTGCAAGCATGAGCTTTTCTCCATTTTCTTCTTCCAGAATGTGTGACAGGTGTAACCTACAGCATACTGACATTTTATACAGTATCTGTATAGCAAGAAAATTATGTCCATTTGTCCAAGTTATATTGTTTCGTGTGTTGCTCTCATTGTCCATCCAGCAACAACAGGTTGTGATAGAAACATGCAGAAAAGAGAAGGGTATTGTTCCTCTTTAAAAAAATATAAAATTCCAATTAGACATAACTTTATTCATAAATAACACGTGTATCTATCTTTTTATGTAAGAAACATACTACATATTATTAATACTTGAAAGAAATTGACAGTTCCAGTTATCTGCAGAGCAACTTTTAGTGTTATATTCTTTCTTTCATAAACAAGCATACAATGTAGCTATTAAATAAGACAGAGTCGTGAGAGGTACAGTATATAGAATAGTGTAAAGGGAAGGAATGTCTTTGGAGGAACAAAAGAAGAAACACCAATGCCATTAACTCAGACTTCCGACAGGTGTTATTCTGCCAAATTTGCAAAGTGTGCAAATTTTTGTGGGGGTATATATTTCTTAACTGTATCAACACTGCATAGTCCCTTTACCTGGCCTCTATCTGGATCAGCTATGAACAGTGTCTTAGGATGTGGTATTCCTGTCACCTAAGAAATGTCCACAATACCATGGAAAGAAAATACTCATATCTTTATTAATGTTGGAACTATGATATACATCTTTTACTACATCTAATTCATCTATGCTAAATATAGATACACCTGTCATTTTGTTAAACTTATATAGTCTGCTCAGAGCGGACTTGTGTAACTTGCTTTTTATGTATTATCTATTACTGCTGCCCCTTCTTCCTATAAAAGGGGCCATCTAGAGAATTTTAATAATGGCTTTCGTATAAATTTCTTATGCATTATCAGTACTGGTGATAACCCAGTGGATGTATGGGGTAAATCATTCAATATTACCTGGCATCAATGGTGACCGTGTAGTATGCATATGGGAGCAATATGTTCTATAACCAACTAAATAACTAAGCATAAAATCTCTATTTCTGGAGTCCTCCCATCTTTTTGGTAATGATCTAGGGAACACCCTGAAAAAATGAACTGGGTGCACCTCCACATGCAGTTTGAACTCTGGAAACTGTTTAGAAAAGCTAGCAGTTACGAGAAGGAATGTTGCTGCTCACCATATAGCAGAGATGCTGACGGCCATTACACACACACACACACACACACACACACACACACACACACACACACACACACACACACACACACACAAAAGCACTACTGCAGTCTCAGGCAACTGAAACCACTTTAGAAAAGTTAATTCAGTTTCCCCTTTGAATAGCCTCAATGAACTCACAAGGTGTACCTATATTATTATGAGTCTCATTAGTTCTAAATTCTGTTTCTGCATTTTCCGAGACAACCCACAATTTCTGTATTTCCTTTTTGTGGTTTACAGTATCTCCCAAAGAATTAGTTTTAACACTAGTCGATTTAGCTGTATCCTATACCCTTTGTTGTACAAACTCCTGTAATATCGCTTCCAAACTAGTTATGGTTGCATGGGGACTCAAAATATCATTTAATAATTTTCCCTACTCTTACATTTTGACCCACTTGTGTATACTTGAGATTTGGCTGTCTAAGGTTTTTAATTTATTAAGAAGTTTGTGGGTTTTATGGCTGTAGCAACTTACCACACTCAGAAAACAACAAATTATGATCAGGCACTTTTATTAAGTTCGTGTTATTACACTAAACACAAGAAAATCTCCAGAAATTCACAGCACACACATTGCAACTGAAGTCCACAGGACCGAACCAAAGAACCATGAGTCCCCAAAGACCATTTACTCTGCACTTCGTAGGTGGCGGTTACGCATGGTCGATGGCCGCCACAGAGCTCCACAGGAGTGCGGAACACTGGAGGAAGGACATGGGCGTCTTCCGGTGTAGTGGTGTTGTGGGATGCTTGCTGGTAGATAGAGCCGTCTGCAAAGAGTCCATGCTGTCTGTGCAGGGTGGGCTAGCACTGGTATAGTCCGCCATCCAGTGGTGGGTACGAACTGGTCAACCTGCACGCGTGAACTTGACTGACACGGAAGGTGTCGGTGCTGCAGTGCAGGCAGAGAGGGGGATGCGAATCTTGAGCATCCCATCGGTGCTGAACATTGCAGCTATTCCAGCCGTATCCACCCCATTTGGGATGGGGACTGTGCACAGGATGGTGATATGGGATGTGAGGGTGGACTCGCATGAAGTGTCCCATATGCGAAGGGCAAAGATGGATCCCTCATGGAGCCACAAGGAAAGCTCTAGTGTGGGCACTCAGAGGCATTGTTTGAGATGCAGATTTTGTCGACAGTGTGGACATAGGGGGCACTAGGGGAGGTGGAGGGGAAAAATAACGTAGTTCAGGAGAAACACTGGAACACTCTGTGGGGGCATTGGCTGTCGACACTTGCGATGGGGTAACGTCACACGCATGTGGTTTAGCGTGAGGTTGTGGATTGTCACACACAGTGCCTGAGTGAAATGAGGGTAGAGTATCGTCTGTGTGAGATTGGAGTTGTCACCTGATGGAGAAACACTCAACTTGAGAGGGTGTGGTACAGATTCCTTGATCGTCCAGGCTGGTTTCACACATTGAAGGGAAACTGTCTGCCGATGACCACTGACAAGAATGTCCATAGTATGGTCCATGCGAGCCACTACTCAATGTGTGCCAGAGTAAGGTGGCTGTAATGCCGGTTTGACTGTGTCATCCCGTAACATAATGAACTCGCAAGAGTCCAGTGCCGAATGCAGAAAGACACAAGGATGCGTGTGTGTGGACACAAGGATGCGTGTGTGTGGTCATGGAGGGAGCATGCACATTGCAGCTATGTGTGTCCGGACACGCTTGACTAGAGTGGGGAGGTCGGACAGGTCAATGTTTACTTCATTGCTGACAAACTCTGCAGGGACAACTAGGGTCTCACCATACAGGACCTCCACAAGTGAAGCCTGGAGGTCTGTCTTGTAAGCCGTGTGTATTCCTAACATAACCCAGGGGAGGGCATTGGACCGCTCACCGCCGTGTCACTTGAGGGCCGCTTTCAGAGTCCTGTGCCAATGCTCAAACAGTCCGTTGCTCTGTGGGTGGTAAACCGTAGTGTGGAATCTATCCACCCCACAGAGTACGCAGAGTTTTTTAAACAGCAGGGATTCAAACTGCCTTCCCTGGTTGGTAGTGATGGATGTAGGGCAGCCGAATTGAGCTATCCAGGAGGATACGAATGTGCATGCTATGGAATCTGCTGTGATGTCCTGCAGGGGTATTGCCTCCACCCAACGTGTAATGCGGTCAATGACAGACAGGATGTACCTGAAACCATCAGACACGGGTAATGGTCCTACGAGGTCCAGATGCACATGTTGGAAGCGACCTTTCAGTATGTCGAATTTACCTAGATGAGGTTGTGTGTGCCTGCCAACTTTGCTTTGCAGCAAACAAGCACGAGCCCAACTATGACAACCCCTCTTCACACCCAGCCACACAAAGCATTCTGTAACAAGCCGCATAGCAGCCTTAGCACCAGGATGTGAAAGGTTATGTAATGTAGTGAATACTTGGTGACGCAGTGCAGGGGGAACAATATGCTGGGCAGTGCTCATGGACGTATCGCACCACAGTGGCCTGACTGAGGTAGATTGCGGGAAATGTTCTGGAGGGAAGTATCTGGGTCCTGTCGGAAGTTGTGCAATTTGGTATCATTGTCCTGTAAGTGGGCCAATTCGTCAAAATTAATGGGGGACGAAATTGCAGTGATACGTGATAAGTAGTTGGCCACCACATTTTCTGAACCTTGGATGTAACGGATGTCTGTTGTGTGTTGGCAAATTAAGTCCATCTGCCAAAGCCTATGTGGGGGAAGGTCAACAGCAGGGTTACGGACAGCCTTCGCAAGGGGGCTATGGTGTGTGAAAACTGTTTTGTTCCTTCCTTCGATGTCTGTGCAGAAATATTTTACAGCTTCATAAACCGCAAGCAATTCTCTACCAAATGCTGACCATTTATGTTGAGCCATAGATAGTTTTTTGGAAAAGAAACAGAGTGGTTGTGTCGTGTCACCAACATGCTGTTGGAGGACTGCACCAATTGCAAAATCACTTGCATCTGATGTAATAGAGATGCAGGCATCTGGCGAACAGTGGGCGAGAGTGACACCATGTGCTAACGCTGATTTAAGGTCTTCAAAACCTCTCACCATGTTGTCAGACCACTGTACATGGCAATTGCCCAAGGTTTGTTTCCCAGCCAATGCGTCAGTCAAAGGGGCTTGAATTGCTGCCGCCATCAGCAGATTACAATGGTAGAAGTTGATAGTTCCTAAAAACCGGCATAATTCACAAAACGACCCTGGGAGAGGTAGATCACGAATACAGTCAACCCAGTACCTTCCAAGGAGACGGTGTACCCCAGAAAAGTGACAGCAGTGAAGTGGAGTTGTGACTTGTCATTATTGATCTTGACTCCGTTACGTGTCAATAAGTCCTGTATCGTGGCCAGGTGGAGTTCGTGTTCTCTTTCAGAGGAGGAAAAAATGAGTATGCTGTCGAGGTATGCATAACAATATGTGCAATTAAACAGAAGTGAGTCTATAAAATGTTGCCAAGTATTTTTGAGACCATAAGGCATGTAACAAAATTTATTGAGGCCGATAGGTGTGATCAACATTGTCTTTGTCACTCTGTTCCATGGGTATCTGTAAATATGCCTTGTGGCAGTCCAAAACACTGGAGATGCATGCTCCGATAAGTGCTTGCGTGAAGTCTTGTATATGAGGTATTGGATAATTGTCTGATATGGTCTGCGCATTGAGGTGGTGATATTCACCACAGAGGTGCACTGTGCCATTCTTTTTGGGAACTAAATGTATGGGCGAAGACCAGTTACTGTCCGATGGACGAACAATACCTGCCTGCAGAAGTACCTCCACTGTGGCCTTAGCGAGGCATAGTTTATGTGGCGGCAGTTGGCGCGCTTTATGACACACTGGTGGCCTATCTGTTGTGACAATTTTGTGTATCATGCCATTCATGATAGCATTCAGCTGGGCTGGTGAACTCGCTCGGGGGCCATTGTGAACAGGAATCAGTAGCACACGAAAGTCACTAACCTGATGTGCCAGGTAAGCTGTCAACGTCAGCAGTGACAAAGTTCCACGAGATGCTTCTCCGGTGTCGGAGGGGCGGCAGCGTCAAAGTCCCACATGGAACGTAACCGGTGTCTGAGGGTGGCGGCATTGTACAAGTTGTCGTGCTTCGGCGAGGGGTTGGATAGCCAACGATATTGCGCGGTTTAGTTTGGCGTTGCGAGTGCAGAGATCATTGACTGCAGAGCACTTAGACTGAAGCTGGGTGATGGAAGTTGCAAGGCTGTCTATCAGTGAAGAGACTTGATGAGAGCCATGTCGAAATCATCGGCAAGCTGAGGGGGAGGGGTGCCGAGGAGGTGACTGAACACACACTATGAGTGGATGAGGCGTGGTGCCAATAATGCAGCCGACTGGAGATCTGGAGACAGTCCAAAATGGAAAAGGAAGTCAATGCCTAAAATTGGGTCTTCTACTTCAGCCACATTGAAGGACCAAGTGAACTGTTTGCCAGGTATGAGTTCAGTAGGTAACTCGTCCAAACTGTCGACACGAAGTGGCAATTTATTTGCTGCTCAAAGGAACAATTTGGCTGATGTCGTGTCCTTTACAGTAAATCTGGGAGGTATGACACTAACGTCTGCTCCGGTATCGATGAGAAAATACCGAAACAAACCTAAATCCAAGGCATACAGACATCCTTGTGAGGTGGTGGATCTGACAGAATGCAACGTCCGTGGGTGACCTTGAATGCATTCGCGAGCCGTGGCAACTACTGCGGCCCGCATGCATAGTTTCGGAATTCACAGGGTGGGCGGCAGTTGCGAGCAGCATCCCTGAAAGTGGAGTGGAACCAGCATATGCTTGAGTCAGCTGTACTCGTCCCACCAGCTGAAGCGTAAGGCGAGCGGAAGGCGGGGCGGGCAGATGCTAGCCCAGTTGGGGTGGGGAGAGCCTGCTGCCGGCCCACTCATGATTCCCGATCTTTGTCGTTAGATGGCTGCTGTTCTGTGTGCTGCCTGCGATATGCATGCGCGCAGCCTCTACCGCCTGACGGTGAAAGTATACTCACAGGGTTACCAATCTCAGCGGTATTGGGCACTGTGCTGCGTGGAGGGAGGTGGCGGTGCCAACGTATGTCTGATCTACCAGCCATAGTTTACCCTCGAGTGATGCTGCGGTATGTGGGACCAAATGTAATTGTAGTTCTTGCAGCAGTTTCACCAACCACAATCCCCAGAGTGCTAAGTTTAGCAAGACCTCAGTACTGACCTGCCCACGCAAGAGTCACCACAGCTCTAAGGGGGTTCTGTCACCTAAAGTCTCGTCACAAATAATGTTGTGAATTGTATCGGCTGGCAGACGAGAAAGGCATTTGATGAGTGGTGCACGGGTAGATGCATATTTGTTGCTCTTGTTGGAAAAGAAATTTGCTTTCTTCTCATTCTGAGGCTCCATTTCAGGCAAGATAAGCTGTCTGCCAAAACTTGCAAGATCAAATCTATCTCGGGACCTCCAACAAAAACCCAGCAGTTACTGACAAGAGTCAAAGATGCAACAGGTTTCAGAACACCTGGGGTCTATGAGATATCTTGCAAATGTGGCCATTCTTGTGTCAAACAGTGCAGAGTATAGGACAATGCAAGGAAGAGTGTGAGAGGTTTTATAGTGTACAGTATCCAGGATTAAGTACACTGAAAATCCACTTAAGCCGAATGTGCTTTTATAAAACAGTCACTGGATTGAATCTGTTATGGCTCACACTAATGGCTTCTGAGACTGTGTAATTAAAGAAGTCATTAAGACTGTCATCTGCAACTCAATGTGGCATGGGATCCAGCAATCAAATGGTTTAAAAGGTAACATCAAATGCAAAGTCAACGTATGCCCACATATGGTGATGCCGCAAACACCAGTAATGTCATAGGTGGCATCTAGCATATATAAATGGTGATGCTGGTCAAAAGTTAAGTTGCTACCTCCATGAGCACCTACAGAAAGAGTTAGAAGGGCAGTGAAACTATCACTAGGTGCTAAGTGGTTGGACGTCTACAACTCTTCACAAAATATGGGGTTCAGAGGCTTTTCTGCTTGGTAAAGTAGGATAGATGGTGATATGTGGCATCTGTGTCAAAAGAGCACAATGCTGGTGCATGCACAAGTGTTTTGGAGCACACCATTCATCATATGTTACTGAACATGAAGCTCCACAGCAGAGCCCCCCCCCCTCCCCCCTCCCTATTCACATGTTGATCCAACAACATCATCAATTATGATTGCAGTGGGCATGCGACCATCAGGATTTGACCATCAATCAATGGAAACGTGTCGGCTCTTTGGACTAATCACATTTTTGTTACACTAGGTCGATGTTTCTCTCCAGAAACACCTTGATTGAGGTGAATTTTGATCATTAATTATGATTGCAGTGGGTATGGGACCATTTGGATCTGACCGTCAATCAGTGGAAATGTGTAGGATCTTTGGCTGAATCACATTTTTACTACACTAGGTCAATTGTCGTCTCCACAGACGTCATTATTGAGGTGAATGGCAGCTTGAAACATGCAGCACACAACAGATGCAGGCTGATGGAAGCAGTATTATGCTATGGGAGACATTCTCCTGTGCTTGCCTGGGACCTGTGGTAGTAATCAAAGACATGCTGACAGTTGCAAACCATCTGCGTCCCTTCATGCTTATTGTCTTCCCTGACAGTGTTGTCATCTTTAAGCAGTATAATTGTCCATGCCTCGGAGCGAGAACCATGTTGCAGTGGTTTGAGGAGCATCATAGTGAACTCACATACTAATTACAATCTTTCTACTTTCACCTTAATTTATCAGGAGGCATAAAGAATACTATCAAGTAGCTCATATAATGCTATACTTTCTTCATTATAAATGTAAAGAAATACGTGAAAGGGCTGCAATTCATATACAACTGTAAGAAGAAATTCTAAAAATTAGATGTAGGACACTGTTTACTACCCCTCATGGAGATGAACAATAACTGACAAATAACTTAAAATTTTTGATCATATTTCTTTGTGACAAAGCATTCTTCTACAAATATTTTTTTTAAGTTTTATTGTATTATACTTTGTCACTGTAACACTTTTATTTTATTTGACTGTGACAATTTATTTTATTTGTCCTTTATAATGTATCATGACTAAACATGATTCAGATAATGAATTTAGTGATGACATCTCTGTTACAGGAATCCTACACCTCATAAAGATATAGACAAATTTGAAACAAAGTGGGAACCCTTTGAAGTATCAGATAAAAAGTATATGGACATTGGTGCAAGACTGGAACTTAAAACTGCACTTAATCAAAAACGAATGCTTTTATGGGATAAATTGTTTCCTTTACCTCCAAATTTTCAGCATAGACCACATCCAGATGAACATTCTTACAACTTTTATATTTAATGTTTTGCTTTTGTGAAAACATGCAGAATGTGTGGTTTATTTATTTATTTTCAGGGACTCAGTACACTTAACTCTTGATGGAACACGATTCTTGTCTTTTTAAAATTTTGTTAATTTGTTGTTACATTCTGTTCTGTTATATGAAAGTTATCTTTCCCATTTTTGCAAATACTGCTAGCCATAACTACAGTGCATGTTAATGCTAATCTGTGAAAAAATGCACAGTATCATATGTTCACAATAGTTCTCCCTCACATCTGTTACTGTCTCTCCATTTCTTCCTTTCCCACTCTTCTTTCATACCTATCACTCCCCTTGTCCTCCCGGAGCATGCATGAAAACAATCTTTCCCACTCTCTCTTCTTCCATCCATGTCACTCCATTGTCTTCCTTATGCATGCATGAAAACATTCTTTTCCATTATAAGAAATTAAGTCATCTGCACTGTCACAGGCTGCCAGCATCTGTATTTCATTTTAAGAACTGGCATAGCTTATTATTGTGTTAGTCCACAGCATGATGGATAGGTTGAACATGACAGTGCTTTACTAGGCAGGTTTCTATTAGAGGTGGTAACATCTCATCTTCCTCGAATTTTTGAACTGACCTACCCAGCAAGTTATTGGGGAACCTACAGTTTACAATGGATTCATAAACTGGGTCAATTTCCCATTTCACATATGTAGACATTTTGTCCAGGATAAATGAGTGACAGAAGAAACCTAGCAGTGGGTAGCTGACTTCAAAATTGAGGGTTTTATTTAACTCTAACAAAGCAGATGTGTTTCATAGTAATAATTCAGTTAACTCTTAGCCTACCTTTGTTCAGTTATTGCCAGATATATTAATAATTTCCAAAAGTTGAAAGGCCTTGAATGCACTCATTACTCTACCATTAGAAATCTCAACTATATCCCTGGTGCATAAACTATGTAACTTTCTAAACTTACATGTTTTTAGTTATCACTGCATTTGATGTAACCTTCAAGGTAGGAAATATTGACTATTCAGACGCACAGTTCTCTGAAAAACTTTATGTGTCTTATTTTAGAGAAACTAGTGCTTTCTTTAGGGATATGGTGAACTGTAAGTACATTCATTACATTTTTGTACTGTACCTGGAAGATTCTAATCCACATATAATATAAGAAAGACAGGTCTGTAGCAATCATGCAGCAAAGAAAGAAAGATATGACACTTAGACATCAAACTTCCTGTGATCATGTGCAAATTCTTCTCATTGCCCCCAATGGGTGTCAAATATTGCTACATTATACAGGGTATTACAGAACGATTTTTTAAATACATGAGGATGAAATTCAAATGCTTTGCAATAGGGAACATATAGCCAGAAAGGTTTCCACAGAAGTAGGATGTGTTTCACCTTCTATCAGGTGAGATTCTCACATCACATTACTGAACCACACATCCTACCACATTATTTGAATGGTATATGGTATTTGAACTTCCTGGAAAATGCCTTGCCTGAACTTCTGGAGTGCGTTCGCTTGCTAGTTTCTGGTTTCAGCGCGATGGTGGTTCAAGCACTTTCATCATCAGGCCACCGCATAGCCCACAGATGACTTCAGGTTGAGAGTAATTGCAAGGGAATGCCCATCCCTTGGCCTGTGCACTTCCTTGACCTCACCCCTCTTGATGTTTTTCTCTGGGGTTGTGTAAAGTTCTTGTTTGCTCAACAATTGTAGGAAGAGTAGCTGAGCTTAATGAGCACATCTTTACAATATTTGATACCAGCTGAGGGGAGCATGTAGTCTTGGAGAGAATTAGACAAAACATGGTTCGCCATTGCATTTTATGTCACAAAGTTGGTTGTCAAAACATGTAATCTAAAGTAGTGAAGCCACAAATTCTGTGTAGAGTATTTGATTTTACTCTGCTGTTCTGTCAATAACAGTTTTCCAGACTGTGGTATTATGGTGTTTCATTTAGCCTACTGAGTACCAAGAAAGTGCATAATGCTGTAGAAGCTTTATTTCATATTTACAGCTATAGGTTGCATATTGCAAAATGTTCTGAAATCAGATCCTCTACAATGTTCCAAAATTTTAAACTGGCATTCTGTACATAGGTGAGGGAATGTTATTTGTAACAGTAAAGATAAATGTAATGTTAAAAACAAATAGTTCTGGAAGTTTTTCTTACGTAACATTCCATATTCTCAGAAGTGAATGCAATATCAAAGAATAAACACCAAATAATAGTGACATTCCATTTGTTGTAGAATTTAGACTGGATTAAGTAACAAAGTCTCAAAGTGATTACACAACAAACAAAATTGTAAAACAAGAAAAACAGTCATATTTCAATTGGCTCAAATATATGTTTCAAACTTAATATTTAAAACTTATTTTAATTTTTTGTTCCATGAATAAATCTCTCTCTCTCTCTCTCTCTCTCTCTCTACACAACAACTTAGGAAATTGAAATTTTGAGGACAATGGTATCCTTAGGATTCTAGGATTCAGTAAATTACATGTGCTCATTTGGTCGTGCCAAATGATAAGTATCTGAGGGAAGCTAGCGAGTCCTGAGTGGGATTGTGTTTGGCCAGGATTCTCAGGCTGGCAGCTTATCACTGCTGGCAGTCCTCAGCTACTACAAGCATTATGTGGGCTTCAGTCTTCAATGCCTCTTGTTAAGGATGACAGTGACATGTTGGTTTCAGAAAACAAGCATCTTGGATTAAGCACATTTTATTTATTCATATAAGAAGCATCAAACAAGGTGTATACCAATGACCAATGGATGACATTTGTAAAAATAAAATTTGTAAAACTAAAAACTATATATAAATGTATTGTAACACGCAATAAGATGGGGCTAAGAAATTTTGAACCTAAGCTGGTTATGCATAGCACCTGAGGTAGTACATATGTGCCCCTCAAAACTGCAGGTGCCTGGGCATCTCCAATTGCATAATGTCGGTAATAGCCTGCTCTTGTCCACAATCACACAGGACCAGTTTGTCTGATAATCCTCATCTAATCATATTGCTTCTGGTTCTGGCAACTATGGAACACAGTCATCCCTGTATGATCACCCCACCATGTGTCCTTGGGAGCTGTTACTCCCTTGGAACATACCAATATCAGACAAGACATTTCTTGCCACCTTTCTAGTATAGTTTGTTGCAGGGTGTTAGTGATTTATCTATTGTGTGTTGGAAACTTTGATTTAAATTGGGAAAGGTTTCATTGGTATTCAAAAAAAGGAGTGAGCTGTAAATATAAACAATTTAATTTTTTCCTTCTTGGTTGCCACTTCATTTCTATTTATTTATTTATTTATTTATTTTCTGTCCCTATAACAAAAAGTTTTAAGACATTGTCAGGAAAATTTAGCTTACATTACACATATACAGTAAAATATTTACATTCTTTCATAACATCATATGGATCAGACACATGTCTGTACACAGTATTTTTCAAAAGAGCACTACACATAGATTCCTCTATAGTGTAACACAATTTAGCTTATATTTATAATAGTAAAGTACACATAATACAGTGTTTAGCATATTTAGATTTACTTTCTTGAGTTCACAGGGTAGTGCATTGTAGAAAATTGCTCCCATTCTAAGTGTGCTGTGGTCCGTTGCCTTTTTATTGGTCACAGTTCTATAAAAATTTTCCCTTCCTGTGTATCATAGTTGTGTACATTACTGTTTGCCATATTAAATTCAGGATTTTGTTTCACGAACATGACTGTCTGCAGTATATATGTGGAGTACACCATAAGAATTTTATATTTTCTAAAGATGTCTCTACAAGGCTCTCTCTTCTTTACCTTGGCTACCATTCTTACTGCCTTTTTTTGTAATCTAAAAAGTCTATCTATATGAACTGCTGATGCCCCACCCCATATCTCAATACCATAGTGAATGTGGGGATAAATCTACCCAGAATATATTTGCCTTAAAGTATCATGATCCAAGAAGGCTGAGACCCATTTAAGTAGATACCCATTTCTACTGATTTTATTGCAGATATTATCTACATGTTTCTTTCCATGATAAGTGTTCATCAACAATGATACCCGAAAATTTATGTGAATTTGCATATGCAAGACTCAATAGGGATGTAAATACAGTATCAGTTATGGCAGCATTATAACTGAGGATGAACTTCATTATTACCATTTTGTCTTTATTTACAAGAAGCATGTTTGCTGTATGGTATGCAGACAGAGTATTGAAACTGATCTCGGTACTGTTAGCTGCAGACTGCGTATCACTGCCACAGCTGATGAAGGATATGTCATCAGCATAGCTTACAACCATGCAATTTTGGGGTTCAAATAAGTTATTTACATCTACAAGGAACAGAAAAGGCCCTAGTATGCTTCCTTGAGGCATGCCACATTGAAGTGTCCTGAAGGTTGATTTGGTTGTTAGGAGCTGCTCATTATTTTTATAAGTTAGCTTTACACACTGTTTCCTGTCTTTCAGATAGGAGGTAAGTAGTTTCAAGGCTAATCCTCTCAACCTGTACTCTACTAGCTTACACAGAAGAATGGTATGATTCACAGTATCAAAGGCTTGGAAAGTGCCTATTATCTTGTCAATTTTGTCCAGCTTATTTAATATTTCATGTATAAAAGATGCCACTGCTGTTGTAGTAGATCTTCCTTTTCTACATCCATGTTGTAGGTTGTTTAACAGATTGTGTTTGGTGAAATATGATTCAACTTGATTTAGTATTACTCTCTCTAACAATTTGTCTAACGTAGTTCTGAGGTTAATGACACTGGCCTGTAGTTTTTAGTGTCAGTTTTTAATCCCTTTTTATGCACTGGTATAATTTCAGTAATTTACAAAAGGCCAGGGAATACACCATTACTGAGGGAGGTATTTATCAAGTGAGTCAGGGGTTTCACTAATTCATCTCTGCATTCCTTTAGCAGTTTAGGTGACATGTCATCCCAGCAACAAGACATTTTTGGTCGAAGTGCTGAAATGATTGCTAGGACGTCCCTCTCAGTAATGCTGTGGATATAAAAGGACTGGCTAGATTTTCCAAGACTAAAATTTTGCGGCTTGACATGAACTTCATTTGTAACAACTGTACTGAACTTTTGTATAAATTTCTCACACACTTCTTTTGGGTCATTTATTTCTTCGCCATCTTCTTTTAATGTTATGTTGCTGTGTGTTCACAGGAATTCTGTTTCCCACTTTCTTTATGCATTATTTTCCAGCAGTTTTACTGATACAGCTAGAGTTCCTTATTTCAGAGGTATATTTCTGTGCTTTTAGGTTAGTCAAGGACTCTCTGTATGATTTTCTGAGCAGTTTATATTTTGTTGAGAAATATTGTAGTTATAGTAGCTCTAAAAAGTGTATAGCAATCTTTCATTTTCTCCCTCAGTTCAATAATTTCAGAAGGGAGATTCTTGGCTTTATGGTTTACAGCTTTATTTACTTTTTAACTAAAGGACAGTTTTCATTTAAAGTGTTTACATTTACATTCTCTTTTCCTACATTTGTGAGAACATGGTCAATACATGTCTTCGTATTTGCAGTGAATCTTGTAGGTTCTGAGTTCATTTGTTTCAAGTTATAACACTATAATACATCCATATAGCACAAATAATTAACACTATTATTTAATGAGTCTATGTTGATGTCTCCAACAAGCAACAAGTGTTTCTTATACACTGCTGTCCCCTCCAGAAAGTCCTCTAGGCAATTTAGAAACTCTTCTGCATTACTTCCAGGTGACCTATACAGTGCTGCTATAATAAGGCTGTTGTTTCCATACTTCAGGTTGACTGCTGCAATCTCAAATACCATTTCAGTACTCAAGATCATCTATCCATTTCACTTTTTCACATTTTACATCATTTCTACTATAGATGCCTACCCCACCACTTTTGTGTGTCTTTCTGCAGTACAAGTTTATAAGTTTGTAATTTTTTAGCCTGTAACCATATGCTCTTCCTTGCATCCCAATTCACTCACTAGGAAGACGTGTGGCTTAAATTCACTTAGGTAAACACTCAGCTGCTCTGTTTTATTAGTTACATACTGGACATTCTAATATGCAGGGGTTAATTTATTATACTTTCCTCTAAAAAAAACATACTTGTTTACTTTGTGACTGAGAATTCTGTTTAATTCGTCTTTTTCTTTGATAATTTCCCATATTTTGTCACACAAGATTTTTTTGCCTTCAAAATTTCGGTGCTTATATGTAGGCTTCTGTTCAGTTTGCCTATATCTAATATTTTAAATTTGCCAAAACGAGCACACAATTGTTTCATTTTAATGTTTGTTTTTCGAATCAACTTATTTACACACGAATTGTACATGAGATCATACCTGTGAGGCAGCGTTGTAATAATGGTGTTTCGTGATATGTTTGCTTCTAGGAAGTTTTCCAGGCTTGCTAGGCAATTTCGTTCGTCATTTCTTGCGATGTCGTTGGCACCAGCTATGCACACTACATATTCATTCTCTTCTTTATTGTTTCCCTGCAGGTCGACACCAGCAACAGATTTCGTACTTGTACTGGTTTCCCAATTCCTATTGCTTGGACATCTTTGTAATTGTCCTGTAAAACACTCGCCAATTTCTGCCGAATAATGAACATACAAACATTGCTAGTACAGAATTGTCATATTATAAGTGCCACCGGTAATAAATCAAAGAACGTGAAATTTCAAGCTCTCATTAACTTCACATTTTCAAATATACCACTCAATTTCAGTTTTCTGGTAGTAGACAAATTAGTTATGCACTGCATATTAGGAATTGACTTTTTGAATGAATATCAAGCAATCACAGATTTAGGAAAAGGGAAATGTCATGGAAATGGCAGGTCTTATACTCTGGACCATACCGAATTGCAAATATTCCACATCCTGGCTGTTATTCATTAGAATATCCATTAACACATAAACCCAGAGGTCTACATCCACACAGACATTTGAAAAAATACATACAGTAAAATGTTAGCTAATGAGAAGAAGATAATTAATGAGCCTACATTGAAGTTATACAGATACTTACAATCTAATGAATGCAGGTAAGTCTAGAAAGCAATGTGAACCATCCAATAGCTAATTAGATATTTGGTTATAGGAGGAGTTGCTATTGAGGCATATACACATTAGAGGAGGCAGAGAACTGAACAGCATTATTTTCTTTAGGAGGCATGTGATAATAGTAATGTTGGTATGAGTGACTGAATGAGATGAGTGAATGTAATTTTAGTTTAATAAGAGAATAAACAGTAATATGGAGAGAGGTAAATGGAATATAAGATGAGAAAAGGATATTATTATTATTATTATTATTATTATTATTGCTGAAGTAAAAAAGTAAGTGATGGTGAATAAGAGGAATATATATATATATATATATATATATATATATATATATATATATATATATATATATATATATATATGTCATGGAAATGGCAGGTCTTATACTCTGGACCATACCGAATTGCATATATATATATATATATATATATAGGTCTTTAAATATGTCTGCTTGTGTCTGTATGTGTGGATGGATATGTGTGTGTGTGCGAGTGTATACCTGTCCTTTTTTCCCCCTAAGGTAAGTCTTTCCGCTCCCGGGATTGGAATGACTCCTTACCCTCTCCCTTAAAACCCACATCCTTTCGTCTTTCCCTCTCCTTCCCTCTTTCCTGATGAGGCAACAGTTTGTTGCGAAAGCTTGAATTTTGTGTGTATATTTGTGTTTGTTTGTGTGTCTATCGACCTGCCAGCGCTTTTGTTTGGTAAGTCTCATCATCTTTCTTTTTAGATATATTTTTTCCACGTGGAATGTTTCCCTCTGTTATATATATATATATATATATATATATATATATATATATATATATATATACTTATCGCGAATGGACCCAGAAGGATCACGCAAAGCTTTCTGATGTCGTTTCTTCCATACTTCTTTCATTCGTTCTCCATGTTTTCTTTTTCTTTCTTCTGTCCATTTTGTTCCTGGTCTCTTTAGTGCTTCCTTCTCCGACAATACATTCCACTTTTCCACCTTATTTCTAAAAGTTTTTCTATCTTTGACATCTTTAAGTTCAATATTTGCTTTTTGTAAATCTAATTTTACTTGGCTAATCCATGGTGTTGTTGATTTGACTTTTTCTATGTAAGTGAGAATTCTGTTGGTGAGTCGTGTGGGGGGAAGTCTAGTGACATGCCCATAAAATTTTAATCTTCGCCTTCTTATGTCTGCTGCCAGGTTTGATATAGTTTCTGTGGTTCTTCTTGATTGTATCCGGTATCCTTCTTCTGTTAATTTTGGACCTAAAATCTTTCTCATAATTTTTCGTTCTGCTTTTAGTATTTTTTCTAAATCACATTTTGTGTGGAGTGTGAGCGTTTCACTAGCATATAGTGCTGCTGGCTTAATTACTGCGCAGTAGTGTCTGATTTTTGTGTTCGAGGAGATGCATTTTTTATTGTATATTTCATGTGTCATACCATATGCTCTCTTCATTTTCTGTTGTCTGATCTTCTGTGCAACTTTCTCTCCTCCAGTTGGCTCCAAAATTTCACCTAGGTATTTAAAATGTTTTACTCTTTTTATTTTTCCATATTTTGTGTTCAAACTGTGTATATGGAATTTCGTACAGAAAAATTCTGTCTTTTGAAACGAAATTTGTAAACCTACTTTATCCGCGCATTCCTTAAGGATCTCTATTTGTTTGGTGGCGATTTCTTCATCATCTGCAAGTATGGCCAAGTCGTCCGCGAATGCTGAGGAATAAATATATGTTATTTTGTGAAGAATGAATAATGGATAGGTGAGAATGTTATGAGAAGTTGAGAATATGTTGAGAGGAGAGAAACTAGATTTGAACGCTATATCACATGTACTCATGGAATACAGAATGAAAGTAGTGGAAGCAGTATTATTTATTGAAAGATTGGTATGCCTGAGATAATAACTTATGTGGTCTTATATATCCTTATAATTAAAGGGGAAAGTATAGATTTATGTGGAAAGAATTACTACCAGCAGCCACTGTTGAAAATATACCAGAAGATTTAAATCTATAACACTTTAACACTAATCTAATGGGAATTTGTAATGAAATTTTTGGAGTTACGTAGGCTTGACACTTGAGATTGTAAGAATTATTTAAGAGAACATATTTTGCAGTCATCTAATGGTATAATTAAAGCTCATCTACTGTACTGAACTAATGCACCATTAAATAGAAAGGAGAAAACAAAACATCAGTCCTCTGTTGTGGCTCGCTCACTCATCCCTCCCTTAGAAAAATTTGTACATGTTGATGAAATATTTGACATTATATAATTTGTGATTTATTTATTTTATTTATTTAGCGTGTGGCAAGTACAAATCACGTATGAAAAATCTAAAAGTACATAACACACAAAACAGTTACAATATCACAAACAAACATCTAGGTTAGAAATATAATCGATTGCACTGTTAGTCGCATCCATGAAGTCCTTTGTTGGCCCAGGGTAGGCCCTCAGAGGGCATTCTACCACGATATGGTGAATTGTCTGCCTGTCAGCGCCGCAGTCGCACTGTGGTGATGGCACTATGCTCCATTTGTACAAGGAGTCCGCACAACGGCCGTGGCTCGTCCTGATCCTGTTAAGAGTAGACCAGATTTTGCGGGGCAAATCAAAGCCCCGAGGTCTGTTAGATGTTCCCAATAAGGTGTTAACCTGAGGCGGTGTCTTTTCCTCCCATTCTTCTCTCCAGCGGTCCTCAAGAATAAAAGCGTTCTTTACCAGATCTTTGGCACTTGCGAGAGGGGGGTGTCTGGATTTCAATCTCTTTTGCTCAATTCCATTACTCAGGGTGTGGATAGGAAGATCTCGGCTATTTTGGATTTTTCGACACTCCCTGACAAGTGCGTGTTCTCTGCGCAAATGTGGCGGCGGGATATGGCTCAATACAGGCAGCCATTGGACAGGAGTTGACCTGATCGTTCCAGAGATAATCCTCATCGTTTGGTTCAAGACTGCATCCACCTTCTTGATGTGAGCACTATTTAACCATATTGGGGAACAGTACTCTGCTGCAGAATAGACAAGTCCTAGTGCAGAGCTACGCAGAACGGAGGCAGTGGACCCCCAACTAGTGCCACAAAGCTTTTGGACAATGTTGTTTCTAGTTCTGACTTTTTCAGCAGTGTTTACAAGGTGTTGTTTATAGCTCAATGTTCTATCGAGTGTCACGCCCAGATACTTTGGTGTTCTATTATATGGAAGAATGCCGCCATCAAAGCGGATCTTGAGCTCTTTGTTTGCTAATTTGTTATTCAGGTGGAAACAAGTGGCCTCTGTTTTGGATGGGCTGGGTTGGAGCCTCCAGTCACGGAAGTATTTTCCTAGAGTGGTCAAATCGCTGGATAGTGTGATCTCAGTTTCCTCCATCACTCGGTGTTGTGTGGCCAAGGCCCAGTCGTCCGCATATCCGAACATTTTGGATCTCGTCCTAGGCATGTCGGCTATATACATGCTGAAAAGCAGTGGAGCCAGTACTGAACCTTGGGGCAGGCCATTATTAAGTTTCATGAATTTACTTCTGTTGTTACCGATGACAACCTGGAATGGTCTATTGCAGAGCATTTCGTTGATAAGGTTAGCCGTTTTTAGACATGGCACGATGCGGAGGAGCTTATAAATCAGGCCCTGTCTCCAGACAGTGTCGAACGCCGCCGTCAGGTCAACAAATACCACTGATGTTTTTTGCTGTCTTTGGAAGCCCGCCTCGATGTAGGTTGTTAGAGCGAGGACCTGATCCGTGCAGCTTCTTTTCGGCCAGAAGCCCGCCTGTTCTACCGGTACAGCCTCCAGGATGACTTCACTCATTCTGTTGTACATAAGTCTCTCCAGTAATTTATAGATCATGCTGAGTAAGGCGATTGGGCGGTAGCTCTGAGGTTGGTCACTCGGTTTGCCCGGTTTTAATGTGGCAACAATTTTAGCCTTTTTGAGAGTGTGCGGAATTTTTCCAGTTTGCAACACGTTAGAGAAGAATCGCGCAAGCCATAATCTTGCAAATTTACCACAGTGGAGCAGAAATTCTGGATGAATCCCATCAAACCCTGGGGCCTTTCCTGGTTTTATATCGTTTAGGGCCATATTTAACTCTTCGACTGAAAAGGGTTGGGAATAAGATGTATTGTTCTCTGCTGTCGGTTTTAGCTCTTTAAGCTCCTTTTTAATTTTTATAGTATGGGCTCGTTCCTTTGGGGCCCTGGACGTCTTGCTGATGTGAACTGCAACTGTATTTGGGGACATAGCGCTGGTCATTCACAGATTTTTACCTCCACCTCCAAGTCTCCAAAGCAAAGACCACGCCCTTCTGCTTGATCTTGTAAAATCCATTTGTTCCACGGTCTCCATCCACTTAGCATGCCTGGCTGCGTCTAGGCTATGTAATAGATCGTCTGCAATTTCTTTATCCCCATTGTCCAGAAACTGTCTATAAAGCCGTTCACTTTCCTCGCTCCATCCTGGCACATATTCGTTTCTGAATCCTCTGGGCATACTAACTTTAGCTGAGCTGATAATGGCTCCAACAAATCTTTCGTAGTTCTTATACGTTGGGGGTATCCATCCAAGGCATTTATCAAGTTTCTCCGAGAAAGCAGCCCAATCTGCCCTCCCAAAGTTCCATCTAGGACGAGGATAAGAGGATATCAGGGGAATAGTAAGACCTATTTCTAAGAGCACTGGACGATGTTGAGAGTGGGGGAAATCCTCAAGTACCCTGCGAGAGACCGGCAGGGGTTTGTTGTTCTTGTCAGTTGTAACAAAACTGAGGTCAGGGCAGGTCTCAGTTAGCCAAGCGGCTGATTTAAATGTACCTCGGTCTTTGGCGTCAAAGATTAGTTGAGTATTATGATCTTCTGTCCATTTCACCAGGTCTTCGCCGTTTTGGTCAGATATTCGATATTTCCACAGTTCATGGTGGCTATTAAAGTCACCCACGTATATTGCTGGGTGAGGCAGGATTTGAAGGGCTTGTGGGGGCCACGATTGCCCTGGAGGCTTGTATATATTATTTATTGTGACTTCACCCACTTTTATAATGACTTCGTGAATCTCGTTTGTGGTAGATGTTGATACGAGAGCCACTTCTTCGCTATCTCTCCTGACGTATGTTGCCGTGCCATGTCTGTGGTGTGTGGCGCCTATTAGGTCATAGCCAGATATTATGCCCCTTGATCTTAGCTGCTCGTCATCTTCAGTATGGGTCTCCTGAATTGCGACTACGTCAATGTCGTTCTTTGTTAAAACTTTATGCAAGTACATGCATTTGGCTCTACTTATGCCTTCAATATTCAGGTGGCAGACTCGAATCAGCGATCCGAGTTCTCTAGTCAAAGGGTTCGTTTTGCTAGAATTCATCGTGATTTGCCGTGACCAGGAGATCAACTAAGGATTATCTGGTCGCCTGTACTTTGCTAGTTCATTTAGCGTTACCCAGAGTGCACGTGTAGTATTCTACTACGGACGCGAACTAGCTTTACACCCCAATTTGTGATTATCTGACAGTATGGAGAGACATACACACATTTATTTATGAATAGAATCTTACAGGTACCACAAGGTGGGTACAGAAAGGATATACAGCATGGAACGCAGCAGCAATTATCTGACAAGGACTAAGAAGATTTATTTATTTATTAAGTACAACATTTATTTATATTTCTTGATACTAATGAAAGGAAGGAGATGAACTACGCAAACTTTATAGAAACATGACTGACTTGAACTAGGTATATACACACTTACCACACTGATGTACATACTTGTAGGATCCTAAGAAATTTAGAGGGGCACCACTCTTAGAAACGGTATTAGGTATGGGAAATTTTACATTATATTAAGTTAACATGTATTTTGTCTATCATATTTTTATTTTGTGTAGTCCACTGTAGGAGATGACCTTACTAGTATTTATGAAGTAGTTAGCAACCATCCCATGAACCTATACTCCTACAGAGGGCTGTCTTGAAGCTTGAAATGTGTGTAAATTTTATTCCAGCACGCAAGATGAATTTTAAGTTGAATATTCTAGCGAGTTGTCATAATTATTTTAAAATGTTGCAAGTGTAACGAAAGGGAAAGGAACAAAAAAAGGAAAGAAAGAAAAAGAATGAGATAACAAATAAAATAAATAAAATGTATATTTCAATCTGAATGTAATGTAATTCACATGTCAGCACAATGATATTGAATGGAACGTAAAAATTTACTAGGCTATATTTTTCATTCAATTCTGTATTTGTACTACATGACAACAATGTAAATACCTCATGTAATGATTTATTGTAAATATTTGCATATTCATGTACTTATTATATCAAGAAATGTAGACCCCTACTTTAAGGAGATGTTAATGAACTGCAAAGGACTCGAGCATGTAGCACATGATTCATATAAATGGAACTGAAAATGCAAAGAGGAAACCAACGTGATGGAACACTGGTCAAGAAATATTTACGTAGTGGCAATATGCCTTAAAGTGTATGATGCAGTGGAAGCCGGCAGGTCTTCAGGTTGGTGTAAAGGACAAGCTCATCAGCTGTCGTAGGCAGTGAGGTGTTTCCTGTACCCTCATTGACCATTTATACTCCGGTGGACGCCACCAAAATTCGACTGCTGGTGATCACAATTTCGTGTTGACACAATGAACAAACTTTGGATTTTCTTCAAGTCACACGCAAGAGATCCAGGTATTAGACACACACTGAATTCGATACTACGTTTAAAGACATTGGAGCAATATAATAGAAAAATTTATTGTTCAAATTAATTCCATTGTAAACACGAATCATGTGAAGTTCTGAACTGAACTGAATTCAAATTTCAAACGCTGTGATAAAGCAACGATAATGCGCCGCAGTTCAAAGACATTCATGTTACAAGATACACACCAAAAAGACTGTATACAAAGACTGCTATGCAAAGATCAATGTGCTCAGAAATATTTTTTGTAATATGTAAAATTCTTGTTTTCTCATATATAAATTTTCTTTACTGCCACGCTCGCTTGCGGAGCATATCAGTAGAGGAGGCATTGTAACCGCGCCTCCGAAAGTACAAAGATATGATTTACGACCGCACATGCAGAACTGCGCTGCGCCAGCGACAGATTTTTTAAAAGTAATTTTGATTTTTTTTTTGTTTTTTTTACGTAGGTGCTTGTTTTTAACAACTAGTTTATTGCTCTCTTGCCTTCATACGTTCAAGACGTGTATTTTTTGGCGTTGTGATAAACAATGAGGAAATTAAAACTATATTACGAAATGAAGCTATTTCAGTAGTGATTCGCAATGGTTAACGCCAAATTTATAAATTAATCCTAACAGTGAAAGTGACAACTTCAAGAAATTTTCATCAGACGAAGAACAAGAGGACCAGCGAACAATGAAAACAGGTCATCCTACAAGAAAATTAAGAAGTTTTCCAGACGCAGCCACAAAGACTATATTATAATAAATACTACGTTTCTGACAGAATTATAAGGTAAATTTCAACTTATTTCTGATGCTATTTCCTTACAGTCGCTTTTTGTAGTGTTGCCGACCCGGTCTGCCATTCACGGTCAAATTACAGAACTATCTCAATCAGTAATACGAAGTCCGCCTTATCCTTAACTTATTCCATCAAAATTCAAAACCCAATCAGATTTTCTATTTTGTATTTTCACGGCAGAAACCCGAGGAAAGGAAACACTACAGCATATGCAACAAGACAAAAATCTTTGGACATGTCAGGCTGGCTCAGAATGTTTGCATTGAGTCATGCCTACTTAATGTTATTAAAGTCCTCCTGACTCCTGTCATCCCATAACCAAAGCTTATTTTTCGTAACAAATTGAGTAATGCATCGCTGTTCATCAGTTGCTGTGGTACGAATTTACGAAAAAGATGTTAGTCCTAAAAAGGCTTTTAGTTGTTCCTTATTCCTTGGAGCTGGACAGTTGCTATAGAATCAACTTTTTCGGATCAGGTAAAATACCTCGTTCTGACACAACATGACCTTAAAATATAACTTCTTCCTTACCAAAACCAGAATTTTTAAAATTGGCTGTTACACCATAATCTGTGAATCATTTTAGTACGTGTTCAATCAGCCTGATATGCTCTAACCAACAGGGTGTGGCTATTAGCATGTCATCTAAATGGCTCTGAGCACTATGCGACTTAACTTCTGAGGTCATCAGTGGCCTAGAACGTAGAACTAATTAAACCTAACTATCCTAAGGACATCACACACATCCATGCCCGAGACAGGATTCGAAACTGGGACCGTAGCTCATTTCATCTACATAAACAGTGACTTTGCTAAGCAATTCTGGTCATAAGACTTTGTCCAGTGCAGATATAAACACGCCCACACCAATGTGCAGTCCAAAAGGTAGAACATGGAATTCGTAACTTCTGTGACCACAAACAAATGCTGTATATTTCCGAATTTCTTCATGGAGCTTTATTTGCCAGTAGGACTCCTTGAGATTGAGTATGCTGAAGAACTTTGTATTGTAAACTTTAAAAGCGGTTCGTCCAATTTGTCTGATTTTATGCATACTGGTGCTAAAATTTTATTGATATCTCTAGCATCGAAAACTAATCTTGCTGAGCCATCTGGTTTACTTACTGGTAATGACAATAGTGTGAAACTGAAGGTTGTGTAATTCCCCACTTAATCATATGATTGATCCCTTCCCTTACCACCTCTCGTTTTCCACATGGAATAGGATATGATATTATAAGGAATGTTGAAACTTCCTGACAGATTATAACTGTATGCCGGACCGAGACTCGAACTCGGGACCTTTGCCTTTCGTGGGCAAGTGCTCTACCAACTGAGCTACCCAAGCACGACTCACGCCCCGTCCTCACAGCTTTACTTCTGCCAGTACCTTGTCTCCAACCTTCCAAACTTTACAGAAGCTCTCCTGCGAACCTTGCAGAACTAGCACCCCTGAACGAAAGGATAAACTCAGTGTTTTTTTCTTGTTCAGTATCAAGCTGTGAGGACGGGGCGTGAGTCGTGCTTGTGTAGCTCAGTTGGTTGAGCACTTGCCCGCGAAAGGCAAAGGTCTCGAGTTCAAGTCTCGGTCTGGCACACAGTTTTAATCTGCCAGGAAGTTCCACATCAGCGCACACTCCGCTGCAGAGTGAAAATCTCATTCTGTAAAGAATGTTTCATATGAATGAACTTAAAATTTATATTCTTAGTCTTTGATTACTCTTGGCTCCTCACTGAAAACATTTGCATACTTAAATAACAAGTTAGAAAATTCTTGTCATTGCATATCATTCAGTATCTGTGATTCACTTAGTTTCTGCTCTACCATTTCGTAACTAAACTCAGTGTTTTCTTCTTGTTCAGTATCAAATTTGTTTGTGAAATATGCAGTTGGAAAGGAATTTTGTATTTATGGCACTGATGAGGTCGACACCAGTATCGATCTGAGCATCATCTTTTAACTAAGCAAAACATTAGGTTCGTTTGAGCAGTTGGCAGCGGGCTCGTGCGCATGCGCAGAGCTGAATTCGCGTATGAGCAGTGCCTTCCACCCGCTTCTGGCTACTTGAAGCGTGGCTCTTTGCTGTATGAGCAGTAGCATCAAGTAGCCAGAAGCTACCCAGAGAAAAATGCTTGTGGTGCGCCCAAGCTGCCAGATTTGCGCATGCGCAGAGCCAACTGAGTTATATTGCGGGGAGGGGGGTACTTCCCAACGTGACCCGTGTATATGTTTCATGTCTTCGTTTACATCTCTCACGTCAAATGAAATCAAAACAGATTTCTGTGGCCGGGATCCATCAAGTGAATTAATATACATTCTCATAACCATGAATGACCAAAATAAGTTCGTAGTTTCAATTTTCTTATTTTATATTATTTCCACGTTATTAGCAATCAACCATTAATGTCTTAATGAAATTATTTATGTCTGTTTTACAGAGAAATTTGCTTCTATTAATTTTTTTCCGCTGAGGCAGTTAGTTTTTTTTGAAATGAAGTGTTTCATTCCTCACTATTGGCTACTTTCATTTTCTGGGACGAATGACATTATACCATAATAAAGAACCAAACATGAGAATACAGTACTGGACCTCTAAGAAAATTGGTATCGCGAGAACCACATGAAAAGCTTAATATCAGGTACTTCAGAGTGCATTTGGTCATAGAAATGTGCAATTTGAGCGGAATGAAGCACTTTAGTTTGGAGCCGGCCGGAGTGGCCAAGCGGTTCTAGATGCTTCAGTCTGGAACCGCACGACCGCTACAGTCGCAGGTTCGAATCCTGCCTCGGGCATGGGTATGTGTGATGCCCTTAGGTTAGTTAGGTTTAAGTAGTTCTAGGGGACTGATGACCTCAGCTGTTAAGTCCCATAGTGATTAAAAAAAAATTTAGTATGGTTTATGAAATTCCGATTCTGCTGGAGTGGTCTCTGATGTCCTGTTCATTTTATAACACTGTAAGATCTCTTAATGCTATATACGAATGAACATACGTAAACATTGACTTGAAGCTGACTAAGTAGGCAAATTTGGTCAGTAGTTTTGAACTAAATATCTTGTTTCAAATAAAATGACAGCTGTAGCAGAATTTTACAAATCTGCCTTCTGTGAAACAGTGTTTTTCGATCACAAGACACTTGTCTAGTACTTCCTCTAGGCCTGAAGTTATACCTTAATTTGTGTTTACATCTTAAATTTATAGAATGCCATTCTATGCTAAATTTTAGACTGGCCGCATGCCATGTTTCATGTTTTAACTCCCCACATGGCTTCATATTTCTTCCTAGAGTAGAATATAAACTGTCAGTTGTACAGTTTCTAATTTTGAAATGATATTTTGCCAAGAACTGCATCCTTATTCGCATCCTTTATCTGTGTGGGATATGATAAAACTATTGCTCTAAGTACAACTTAGTATGTCCTCTCAACAATGTGCCACAGGGCTGCACATGGTCATGTGATGCCCCACTACGCACGAAATTCCACCAGAAATATGACGAAAAGCGTATGAGCAGAGCAAGCACCAACACGGGCTGCCTGCGTCATCGTAGCTGCACATGCGCAGTACAGCCTGTTGTCTGGCACTTTCTGGTAACTGCTCAAACGAACCTATTATCTTTGTGTGGTTCCGGAATGCAGTTCTTTGAAAGCCTTACTTGTGTGAAGATGTGAATAAATGAACTCCTGATTATAAGGTGTTGTTTGGTGTATCTCACCCGAGCATCCATCTCACTGGTGACCTCGAGTTGTAACGTCTTCCGTTTTCGCTGTTTTACTGTGTCTGCAGCCTCCGCATCGGTTATTTTCGCGTGTATTACATCAACACAACATTCGAACAATGGCTCCGGCCCAACGCCTAACGCCGGATTTTGTGATCAACATGCATCGTGTTGCGGACGATGTACACCCTCCAGGACTGCAACACAATACCTCTCACTCGTCCATTATGCCGGACATTTTCGTGCCTGCAAGAATAAGTGAGGTTAGGAGTGTGCATGGCTCTGGCTATCAGACGCCTTTGTTCCCGCCACATGTGCCCTCCCTCACCGACGGTGCAGTTACCTCTTACAGATCTCCGTGCAGTGTGGGATCAATACCGATTTCTACAAATGCTTTGTTGGATAACATACCACCGCCAGGACAATGGTTTGCAATGCCGCAATCCGTGCATTACCACGCGGATTCCTGCCATGTGGCCGGAACTGATTTGTTCACAGATCAATCTCCTCAGCATCTGACCACGCCCGCGCCTGCCTCGGTTGAGCATCAGCACATGCCTTCCTGCTTCAATACCTCGGCCTGCAACAGGGACAATGGCTTGTTATCTGTGCCTGACCTCTATCTCCGTCCTACTGCTATGCCTCAGTGTTTTGTGCCACGACATTCACCTTATCCGCACACCGTTTTGAGTGAAGTGACTATGAAAAGTGAACATTCACACATTCCGCCAAACGTTCGACATTATTTTCCTCACTGTGCTTCTGGACAGCCCACACCTCCGCAACCTCCCTGCAACACAAGTGGCTCTGACTCTGATCGCACGTCGAGTTTTTCGCGGACTGGCACACGTTTTCAAACTTTGAACTTTTTCTCACCCATCGCTCCTGCACTGGCTCTAGTCGAACTTCCGCAATCGCAATTGACACCCGCGGTGGCCTTCCGCATTGCGACGGATCGTGCTCAACCACAACGTGTCACCTTCACGCTGCCACCCGACCAGCCGTCGTCGCCACATACCCTGGAGACACACTCTCCTGGAATACTGCAGCAACAACAGCTCACTTCAGGCAGTGCCCTGACGAATTCAACTCACCCTGTTTGTCCGAATGTTCTACAATGCTTACCGACGCTGCCGCCGTTCAATCCCAACAGGGCAACAACCTGGCTCAAAATTGTGGACGAAGAGTTCCACCATTTCAAACTCGACGAATCAACCAGATTTCTGTGCCTTATCACCCACCTGCACGACCAGGAGGACTTGATTGCTGAGCTGGTCGATGCCCTGGACTCAGCTACCCGGTACACTCTAGCCAAAAAGACAGTTCTACGTCGGCTTGTGCGCTCAATTGAGACAGCAATATGGCAAGTGCTCTATGTCGAGCAACTAGGCAACGACAAACCTTCACAACTTTGGAGACGGCTACGGGCCCTGGTCAGCGATGATCTACTCTCTGACACAGCTCTCCTCGCCATCTGGACAGGTAAACTACCTCCCCACATCCGCTCTGGCTCAGATGTATCCTGAACCTGTCGAGCAACGAATGACAATTGCTGACAAAATACATGATGCATCACTGCTCTATTTCGCCAGCCACTGCCTACCTGGCAAGTCCCAGGTTCCGGCTCCTTGTCCCATGGCCGGACGCGTCGAGGGCTGCACTGTACCGACCGTTCCGCTCACTCCGGGACGCAGTATACAAACAGCTGGGACGTCACCGGCTCCGCTCTCAGTCACGCCCCCTCCTGCATCCGAACCGGCTGCGGCCACCGAACCTCAGCCACCGCCTCTGGCAAAGAACTTTCTGCAGGAAATGCACCCGCACTACCTATACTGTTACTTCCACACATGGTTTGGTGAGGCGGCAGCGAACTACAGACCACCCTGCTGCTTCCCAAACGCAAATCGCAGGTAGGTCCAGGTGCCACCTCCTGCACACAACATGACACGCACCTCCCAGTGCTCCATTCTGTCCGGGAACAATCGGATAATCACAGATGATTTTATACTAAAATATTTCGTCGGGATACTTTTTCCTAGTGGACACAGGCGCCGATGTTTTGCTGCTGCCTACATACTTAGTGTTGTTGAACATCCGCCCTCATCATACTTCACTGCAAGCTGCGAATTCCACTAAACTACAATGCTCAGGTTCAACCTCCCACGTCGTCTGACTCTCCCCAAACTGCAAACTCGAGTGGACTTTTTTAGTGTGCAATATTGAGGAACCTAAACTAGGCATTGACTTCTTGTGACACCACAAACTTTCACCGGACATAGTGCGAAACACCGTACTTCATCACCCGTCCAAAACTCACTTCCCCTGTGCTCCGGCTGCAGCAAGGACAAAGCAAGGTCAGTAAGTGTGCCGAATCTGCTTGTAGTCCCAGCAATCGAGCCTCCGTGTGCTTACCTCCCGCTTCCCCTTGCAACTGTGCTATAAAGTCTACCATAACGTGTAATGACAGTTCCACAGGACCACACCCCCTAACACGGCAGCATTTGACACTCGGCCGGACACGAGTGCGCATGCGTGATGAGCGTCACGTGTTCCCGTACTGACAGCTCCTACCCCTCCCCTCACAGACAGCACCTCAAACTATGAAACTTCGGCTCCTGCACGCCGCCGTGCGACAGTCACTGACAACACAAACAGTGCACTCGTGCCTAGCGCTTCGTCCATGATCATGCTGCCACAGGCCCCGCAGCCTCAGACAATGGACTCACTAACAATTCATAAGCTCGACTGAGCTCACCCGACCATGGTGCCACTGCTTTGGACCAGCGGCCATCTTGTCACGTTGACTCCTGGGACATTTCGCTGCCTTGGGTCCCGTCGGATCCGCCGAGTGGTTCCGAACACCACGACTTCGCCTCGCCTGCTCCGCCCGCCTCACATTGTAAACAAACCACCTCTCGTGTCGCCGGCAACAAAATTGGCTCTGAGCACTATGCGACTTAACTTCTGAGGTCATCAGCCACCTAGAACTAATTATACCTAACTAACCTAAGGACATCACACACATCCATGCCCGAGGCAGGATTCGAACCTGCGACCGTAGCGGTCGCTCGGCTCCGGACCGTAGCGCCTAGAACCGCACGGTGACTCGGGCCAGCGCGCCGGCAACATTTCGGTAGTCACCAACGGCATGGTTCACAAGCTTCGTCTCACGCCAGGCCCCCCGATCTCCAGTAAACCACGTCGACTTTGCCTCTCCAACCTTAAAAAGCAGATTTCTGAATTTCTAAGCTCCGGCGTCATAGAACCCTCTGCCAGCAGCTGGTCTATGCCCATTCCTGGCGCATGTGCAGAGACTATCGTCGACTAAACGCACGAACAATTATGGACACCTACCCCATACACAACATTGCCAACTTTACCAGTTCCCTCGCAGGTGAGACCACGTTCTCTGTCATTGACTGCAAACGGGCCTCCCACCAGATCCCCATGGCTCCTGAAGACATTGAGAAGACAGCAATCACCACCCCAATCGGGTTATTTCAGTTTCGATTCATGCCCTTCGGTTTGAAAAACTCAACCCAGACCTAGCAATGCTTCATCAACGAAGTGCTATTCAGACTAAAATTCTGCTTTGCATATCTTGATGACATTCTTGTGTTCAGCTCATCCGTCGAGGACAACATTCGACATGTGCAAACTGTTATGGACACTCTCGCGGCAGCAGGCATAGAGACCAACCAGGACAAATTGCAGTTACATCAACCCGCTGTCACTTTTCTTGGTTTTCGGGTCTCTGCCGACGGCATTTCACCGCCCCCTGACAAAGTACAAACAATAATAAACCTACCCAGACCTTCGTCATTCAAAGACCTCCAGCGCTTTCTGGGGACGGTTAATTATTATCGCCGTCATCTACTTCTGGCTGCGGAAATTCAGGCTCCACTGACGGTCGCCTTGGCAGGCACCAAGACTTCTGGATTTCGGCCCGTTCCGAGGACCCCTGCTATGATTAACTCTTTCACTGCCCTCAAAAATCTTCTTGCCGAGGCCTGCACCATCGCACATCCTCATCCCAATGTGCAGCTTTTCATCACCACAGACGTGAGTGATACTGCCATCGGCACTGTCCTTAGCCAGACAGTCAACGGCCAAACTTCGCCTCTGCAGTTGTTCTCGCGCAAGCTCACCAATGCACAACAGAAATATTCTGCGTTTGACAGGGAGTTGCTCACGGTCTATGAAGTGATCAAGCATTTTAAGATCGACGTTGAGGGATGCCCTTTCTAAGTTTTAACAGACCAAAAACCCCTGGCTGCGGCCATTTCAAACCCGCCAGCTGACCCGCCTACTCGCCGTTTCAGATACATGGACTTCATATCTGAGTTCACCACCGATGTTAGGCACATAAAGGGTGCTGACAATATAGTTGCTGATTTCCTTTCACAAGTCGACGTGGTTCATTCGCTGTTCGACCTCTCTGAACTGCCTAACCTCCAACCTGCTGACAATGACACACAAAACCTGATTTCAGACTCTACCTCTTCACTACACTTCATCTGCACCACCTTCCTTGGCATTTCTGGTGAGATCCGGTGCGACGACAGTACGGGCACGTTACGCCCCCTCATCCCAACCATGCTCCGTCGAGCTGTCTTCAACGCACTGCATAATTTAGCCAACCCCGGTGTTCGTGTGTCCGCCTGCCTCGTAGCGGAGCACTTTGTGTGGAGAAATGTCAACAAGGACTGCCAGCAATGGGCACGTTCCTGCGTCGCGTGCCAATGCTGCAAAGTACACAAACACCAAACACACTTCACCCCCCCCCTCGGCACTTTTTCGATCCCTCCTGCGCGTTTCCAGCATATTCACATTGTTATTGTCGGTCCTCACGCCCCCTCTAATGGCTTTCGTTATGTTCTCTCATCTATCGACTGAACAACTCACTGGGTCGAGGCTGTCCCCCTCCCCAATATCATGGCAGAAACTATTGCTCAAGCTTTCGTCGAGTCACGGGTATCGCGTTTCATATGTCCAGCTATCATCATGACTGACCAGGGCAGACAATTTGAGTCGGCCCTGTTCAACGAGATTTTTAACATTTGCGGGTATATGGCGCATCCATACCACAGCATATCATCCGCAAAGTAATGGGATAGTTGAGCGCTGACACCGCACTTTCAAGGCGGCTCTTCAATGCCATGACTCTCTTTGGATGGAGGCCCTTCCCCTTGTGCTACTCGGCATTCGTGCGATCTGTAAGGAAGACCTCAAAAGCACAATAGCCGAGTTTGTATACTGCCAGAACATTGTCCTACCTGGCGAACTTGTGAGCCCTTCTGCTTCTCTCCCTCGGTCTGACTTACCTTCCTTCGTGGACCGGGTCAAGACACCACTTCATCAACCTCCACATCCCTCCGCCCGCCAGCCATTCCCCCCCTAAGGTTCACGTCCCGAAATCTCTGAACAATTGCGAGTATGTCATGCTCCGAGATGACACTGTCCGTGCTCCCCTCCAACCCCCATATACCGGCCCGTTCCAAGTTCTCCGGCGCTCAGCCAACACCTATGACATCCAGATAAAAGATTCAGCCGTTACAGTCTCTCTCAACAGACTTAAGCCTGCTCTTGTCGAATGAAAGAATCATGTTACAAACACTAGTGCACTGAATATAAAATAAAAAAGTTTTCTTTATTTATAAGGTAATAAACATATAATAGAACTACTATAATACTTCTTTACAATGAACACATTACTGCACTGAAATGGTGCAGAAGTTAGCTTGTACTTGCGCGCGCGCACGCACGCACACACACACACACACACACACACACACACACACGGAGTAGGAGGAGTTGGCCACCAATAAATCCTTTAGACTTCTCTTAAACTGAATTTCATTGGTTGTTAAGCTTTTTATGGCTGCTGGCAAGTTATTGAAAATGGGTGTTCCTGAATAATGCACACCTTTTTGTACTAGAGTAAGTGACATTAAATCCTTGTGAAGGTTATTCTTATTTCTAGTATTGATTCTAACATACCTGCTTCAGCTTGACTAATGATCTCACTTACATTTTCATTTACCTTCTTCTCAGCACATGCTGAGTCAATTTCTAACCTTGCTACCCTTAAAGCAAGCTCTTCTGCAGCTAGAGGTACACCTTAATAGTCTTTGTTTAGTTTGTTAACAACAGTTGTTACCTTTTTTACTGCAGAACAGAACTGGATCTGCGTGGCTTCTGTGATTTTTCTTTATCTGTTGCTCTACTACATCATGATGGTCATTAAAAGAATCTACCTTCTGTTTTAAATCGATAATATTGTACTGTTAACTTCAGAAAGTAATTCACGCTTGTTTTTTCATATCATTCAATTCCTCGTCAATTTCAGTGTGAAAATTTTTGACTAATCATTGAACTTCTGTGAGACCTTGTATTGCAAATCCGTGAACAATTGATTTTATTTCATTGTACTTAGATCTTGCATAACAGTGTTTTGTTGCTGTTTTATCATGTTCATATCTTGTGATTTGATTTGATTTATTTCGTGTTCCATAGGTCCAACTGTGTTGGATACACAAGGACGTGGAACGAGTCAGTTTTTTACAAATACAATCTGATAATCTTATAGCATATACAGAAATTTGAGTACATAATTATATAAAAATTTATACAGTAAATTCTTTGGGCAGCAATACAGAAAAAGAAAATACATATTTTCTTAGAATCATTAAAACACTACAGAAAACAGATACGGAGCACACAGAGTTACAGAGCTCAGGTTAAATAAACTTCATAGTGGCATTATGTCAACTTGTATTATATAATATTAAAATATTACAATTTATTTAGTTAAAAATTCATCTAGACTGTAAAAAGCTTTTTCTAGCAACAATATTTTTAGAGCTTTCTTAAACTCACTATTGTTATGAATCTTTGTCTTTATTTTGGGAGGAAGAGCATTGAAGAGTTTTGCACCAGTGTAGTGGACACCCTTTTGTGCCAAGCTCAAATTTCTGAGTTCACTGTGTATGTCATTCTTCCTCCGTGTTTTATGCTCATGATAATTACTGTTTGGTTGAAATATATCTATATTTTTACAAACAAAACACATGAGAGAAAAAATATATTGGCATGTAGTTGTGTATATTTTAAGATTACGAAAACTATTTCTACAAGAGTCTCTTGGGCGCAATCCACATATAATTCTTAAAGCTCGCTTCTGTGCAATGAACACTTTCCTTGCTAATGGCTGGTTGCCCCAAAAAATAATTCCGTACTCAATGAGACAATGAAAATAGCCATAATATGCCACTTTTGCAGTGTTAGGTTCAACACATGTAGTGACAACCCGTAAAGCATAGGTAGCAGAGCTAAGCCTCTTACAGAGATCAATAATATGTGAAGACCAGTTCATTTTCTTGTCAATGTGCACTCCAAGAAATTTTGTAGTTTCCATTCTAACTATTGGTTGATTACCACATGTCACACTTCTCTCTCTCTCTTTTTGTACAGAATTGAATAAAGCTGGTCTTACTGGAATTTAATGAGAGACCATTCACCTTGAACCAATTAACCATATCTGAGAGTATGTGATTAATGAGTTCCTCAAGATTGTTGTCTGTTCTACTGCTCATAAAAATTGTGGTATCATCAGCAAATAATGTAAATTTACACGGCAGGCTTGTACATGATGGTAGATCATTTATAAAAATCAGGAATAGTGGCCCAAGAATTGAGCCCTGGGGCACTCCACATGTAATGGAAATCCATTCAGAATCTGAGGAAGTGTCACATACTCCACCCAAGCTATTCAACACAACTTTTTGTTTTCTGTCTTGGAGGTACGACTGTAGCCAATTGCCTGCAACACCACTTATTCCTACTAATTTTGCTTCTTGCAAGAGAATCTGGTGATCAACACAGTCAAACGCTTTGGATAAATCACAGAAGACACCAAGTGCTAGCATTTTTTCATTAAGAGTTTCTAGGACTTCATTTGCAAGTGCGTAGACTGCATCTCCTTTTGAAAGCCAAACTGGCTCTTACTGAGAACTTCGTTCTTCATGAGATGATCAGTAATTCTTACATGTATTAGCTTTTCTAGAATTTTGGAGATAGCTGTCAGCAAAGAGATAGGTCGATAGTTAGTTAGCTCAGCTTTATCACCCTTTTTGTACAGGGGCTTCACAATGGCATACTTAAGTCTACTGGGAACAGCACCTTTCTGAAGGGAAGCATTGAAAATATGACAGAGAATGTCCCTTATCCACACACAAGAATATTGCAATAAATTACTAGATATATTATCAACCCCTGCAGAATTCGTACTTTTTAGAGACATGGTGATTTTTTGAATTTCTTCTACAGTGACAGGATTAAGGTGCATTTCTGAAATTGTGTTTGAATATACGGCTTGACAAAGCTTCATCAACATCGGGCTTGCAACCAATCTGTTGAGTTACTGATAGGAAGTGTTTATTAAAAATCTCAGCCACCGTTTTGGGGTTATCTACTAGGATACCTTCATATCTGATATTATTTATATCTTCTTTACTTGTTGTATCTCTTCCTGTTTCTTTTTTTACAATGCTCCAAATTGCTTTCATTTTATTATTAGATTTATCTATTTTCTTCTCATAATAAAGGGCTTTTGATTTCTGTATTAGTTTCTTCAAAATTTTACAGTATATTCTATAGTGTTCCCATTTTTCTACATCTTTACAGAATCTTATTGCAGCATAAGTTTCCCTTTTCGTTTTACATGACTGTTTTATACCTTTTGTAATCCAAGGCTTGCTTACAGAATTGGAAGCCCTGTTTCTGACCCATTTTTTGGGAAATATTTCTTCAAAAAGAGCACAGAATTCATTTATAAAACAGTTAAATTTAGTATCAACATCATCATGGCTATATACTAAAGACCAATCCATTTGCTGCAACCCTTGGTTGAAAGTTCCTTTCGCCTCTTCATTAATTACTCTTATGAATTTCCATCGAGGAAATTCTTTTTTGAACAGATTAACGTCATAAATAGTGAGAATTTGTCCATCATGATCTGAAAGCCCACTTATAACCTGCCTGACAATATAATTCTGATGTCTATTTACATCTAAAAAAATGTTGTCTATCATAGTTTGGCGCTTGGATGTAATTCTTGTTGGGAAGTTTATTACTGATGTCAGATTATGTAAGGTCATCACAATCTCAAAGTCTATTTTATTCTTATTTTCTGTCAAAAAGTTTATATTGAAATCACCTAATACTACAATATCCTTCACTTTTGAAAGTAACCATGACAGTAGGAGTTCCATTGAATGCAGAAAAGTTTTTATGTCATCTGAAGGAGCCCTGTAGACAGCCAACACTATTATTTGGTAGAATTTAGTTGTTATTTCTGTGGCACATGCCTCAAATTGTTGTTCCACACAATATTTCTTAATATCTATAGCTTTGTATGCTACACTATCCTTAACATAAATTGCTACTCCACCTTTATCTTTACTTTCCCTACAGTAGTATGTTACTAAACTATAACTTACTATAGATGGAAACGCACATTTATCAGTAACATGGTGCTCAGTTAAGCAGGAGTTCCATTGAATGCAGAAAAGTTTTTATGTCATCTGAAGGAGCCCTGTAGACAGCCAACACTATTATTTGGTAGAATTTAGTTGTTATTTCTGTGGCACATGCCTCAAATTGTTGTTCCACACAATATTTCTTAATATCTATAGCTTTGTATGCTACACTATCCTTAACATAAATTGCTACTCCACCTTTATCTTTACTTTCCCTACAGTAGTATGTTACTAAACTATAACTTACTATAGATGGAAAGGCACATTTATCAGTAACATGGTGCTCAGTTAAGCACAAAATCTGGGCATTATTTATACTGTCCTTTTCATTAATGTTAATAAGGAGTTGATCTGTTTTGTTTAAGAGACCCCTTATGTTTTGATGAGAGAAAGAGATGCCTTCCTCTTGCTTTTTCATTCTATTAATGCTGTTACCTGACTGAGAATCCATTGGAGTCTGCCTTGAGACAGGAGAGAGGAGACACCTGACACTACCTACTGTTGTTCCTTCTTTTTCTTCAGGCCCACACATAAAAAATCGTTGAGATGAGAAGAAGGCTCAGCATTTCTTCTGTCCAACAGCCTTCTATTTGTTGTTGTTGATGGTGGTGCTGTTTCTGACACTTCAAATGTTGGTTCTACCACTACTGCTGTGTTTCCTTGTGGGTGTTCAGATTCTGTGTCAAATTATCAATTTTGGTATTCATATCTTGTTTCATATCGCTGAAACTGGTGTTCACATTATCTAATTTCGTGTTTATGTAACATGATAACCGCCATAGCAGTGTGTCAGTTGTACTACTGTGTTAAGTATCATCTGTTCTTTCCAAGTTAATGTTTGTTTTGTGAACAAGTTGTGTTTGTAATGTGTTGTCACGATTCATATTTGAATCGCTCTCCAATGTTTCACGTTCATGAATTGCTCTGGGAAATGTGTGACATTGTCTCATCAATTGTAAACCTTTCGTCATGAAAGTTATTCTGCTGTGGAGCGTCACTATCATTTGTCGCACCTGCGATACTCATCTCTGACCTACTGGTGTCTGAACTTCAATTGAGCAATTCTATGACATTTCGCCTGATTGAATTTTCGCTCTTGCCAGCAACAATGTGGTGAGAAGTCTGAAATGCGCTTTCACCTCTCCCCATCAGAGACGGTGTGCGAACATCCACACTTATAAAAGAGCCATAATTGAATGCACATCCATCATTTGAGGTTTAGATGCAATGTCGTACACTCTGACTTTAAAAGAGCGAGGATCAGCATTACGTACAAATTACTTTCCGCCGATTGATTTAAGTGCAGGGGACTAGAGTATTGCACTGATTGGTCTGGAGACGTATAACACCATTCCAAATATCACAAAGAGCAACAATAAACTGCATCTGGAAATTGATGGTCGGAAGGAGATTCTACAAATACAACCTGGTGCCTACAATATTGATGATTTAAACGAAGTCTTAAAACAGTCAGGAAAAGGCATTGAATCAGGAAAAGGCATTGAACTACGCACAAACATTAATACCCTTAAATCTGAAATACGGACAGAGTGTGCTGGGATTGACTTTAGACAGAGAGATTCAATAGGTCCACTGCTAGGTTTTGCAAAGGATCATGTTTTGGTGAAGGGCGCGACTAAATTTTACGCATCGGGTCAAGCTGCAGATATACTACCAGTCAGCACAATCCATGTTGAGTGCAATATTGACACAAACTCATACCCTAACAATAAGTTGATTCACTCAATTTACGGATTCTTCCCTACAGTCTGTACTGGGTATAAAATAGTTCAAGCCCCCACAAACGCTATACATCTCCCGGTGACAGTTCAGACATTGGATTACCTAGAACTGCGTATTGTTGCCCAGAATAATCAGCTTATTAACTTTCGAGGAGAAGAGATCATTGTACGCTTGCATCTAAGGCGAGATGGGAGTACGGTATAAAGCTAGCACACCGAGCTCACAACCCGTCAGTCCATCGCGGAAGGGCAAGGTGATAACACACCTTAATTACAAATTCCTCATTTCAGCAGGTTTAAAACCGCAGAATGACGTCGCTCAACGTAACTCAGTCAGTAGAGTATGATGACCGAATTATACGTCATGAATACCACTCACACAAACCCTACGCTTCAAGCACATTTAACAATGAATATGATGAAATTATCCAGCATCAGGATGCCCTAACATTGCCTTGCAAGAGCTTCCTGCATCTGGACTGTACATTTAAGAAAGCTGACGGCACTGTGGTAATGCTATCGAAGCTCACGCGAAATGCACTAGCATTCCTGTTTCAAGAGATATGTTATGAACTTAACGGTATTGAAATAGATCGCTCACACAATGTCGGCATAACGCCAACCCTTAAGACGTACATTTCAGCCTCAGCCTCTGATTCAAACAGCTTGGAAAATGAAGGATTGTTCATAGATGCACCTGATGGTGAGGGGGGATACAGCCGATTTACCGCTTGTGTGCCACTAAATATGCTTATGGGTTATTTTGAGGACATACAGCGAATTATTATGAACGCTAAACAGGAACTTATTTTGGTGCGGAGTGCAAGTGACGCAAATTCATTCGTTCAAACAGCTGCAGAGAATGTTTAAATAAAGATTAATAGTATAGTATGGAAAATGCCTCACATCACTGTTGCCGACGAGGAACGCTTGAAGCTCTTAAAAGTTCTGAATGCTGGCACCTATCTACCGCTAACCTTCTGATCATGGGAGCTTTTTGAATACCCAGACCTACCTACAGCATCCACACATACTTGAGCTATTAAAACATCAGTGCAGTTGGAAGCACCTCAATTCATCACAATCGCATTTCAAACTCAAAGGCGTAGGAAACTTCCACAAAAAAATATGTTTCCCATCCTAATTAAACCAAAGTTATTACAACAGGTTATAGATGGTATGACTATTGATAACAGTGTGACATTAAATTGTGTCCTTTACGCATTGCTGGTTCGTTCTTTGGAACTTTTGAAGCTGAGAGTGTGTTTATCCAGCAGAAGCACTGTCTTGCTATTTCTTTCAACAATGCCCAAGAGATACTGGGGATGCATCAGAATGTGAAAAGGACATTGTGCAAAACAATTGTGTGTAGATGCATTATGTCAGAATTATTTTAACAGTTTCCTGAAGTGATGATTTATGAATTTGGAAATATTACACTGTTTGTGAGGGCAGTAGTGAGTAATGGTATGGTTTATAGGGTGTATAACTGCATATGAAATCAGTGGATGAAACAGCTCATCATTGTCTGTCAGCAGCTTTCATTGGTGAAAAATTTTATAATGTGAACAGTTATAAAAAGTTTATTGTGGACACTTACAACCTGAAAGATTAATTTGGAAGAGCAATACAGTTGCAACCTTCAATGTGAATGTGGAAAACTTTTTAACTATTAAGACAAGTGTGGCTGGGTTAGGCATTGTAAGAAAGAGTGTTGTTTTTGGAAAGGCAGTAAATGAAGTAGAATGGACTGTACTATTATCCTTTAAAGCAACATTTCTTCACTTCAATCTGAGGAACATTAATATTCATAAAGTGAAGAGACACTTGTTCCTATTAGGCAATATGGTCAAGCTCTCTTAGCAACAATTCATGTTCTCTGTGTTAACTATTCCAGACCAATGCCTGATCACTGCAAAATTAAACTATAAAAGGAGGGTAAGGGAGGTTGAAAGGTATAACATTTTTATTGATATACCCCGAAACATCATCAAATTTCTACAAATGTATTGACAATAGTACATATCATTTATTAGATAAAGAAAATATCTAAAGTTTCGAACATCAATTACAAGACTAGTGTAATAAGATCAAAAAACTTAAGTTCTTAAAATATACAAAAATTACACATTTGCAGTTCAGAAAATGTGAGCTTTAAGAGTGCTTATGAGGCACCCTTGAGCCTCCTATTCTGTATATTACCATTTTCTCTAAAGTGAAATAACTGCACACAATACACTGCAAGTACCCTTTGTGTTTTCATTTCAGTGTAAAATATTGGTGGCCTGTGGTTATATCTTCAGGGATGATTCATATGACAAGGTTTGCCTAGAATCACATACAAGATACATGAAATATCATGATATTAAATAATTTTTTCATTGTGTTTTATGAAACAACACGTCTTATAAAATAACACCACCTCATACACTACCAACATACAACTAATTATAAATAATTGAGTATTTTTCTTTTTATGACATTCTTGACGCCACTATGGTCTTCCTTAATGATACTTTTTATTTTTCTTCTGAACAGAAATAACAAGAAAATGGTATTTAACTTTTTATGTTTTGAAATAAAAAGTCAAGCAATATTCAACTGAAAGTGTATACTGTACGTTGACATATTGGAAGCAGTATGCCAGTGTCATATTTCAACTAGTATTTCGGCTCACCTAGTCAGTTGTTACCATGGTCTTTGAGAAATATCTTTGACTAATAATTGAAACATCCTGGGTATTGGCTTTAATCCTAGTCACTGCTTAAATTCTGAATACAAATTATATCAATGGAGACAAGATTTCCAGTACAAATATTCACCTTCACCAATTGTCCTGTCAAAGAGGGCGGAGAAGGCAGTCAAAACTACTATACTGAACAGGTGAATATACACTATATATATCCACAGGACATGTGGCATGTAATTGAAGAGGTGTAATGATGATCTTGCCATTCGAAAAATATCATGGATTAGCCCCTACTCATATCTGAAGTAGGGTACAGACAAAGGAGCACTGACCGTGAGAAAGAGACTGTATAACAAATGAAAGGGTAACATGTTATGAAGTGGAGTGTTGAATGTCAGAAGTGTGAATGTAGTAGCGAAGTTAGATCTGAAAATCAGAAATGCAAAGGCTCAGTCTAGATCTACTAGGGGGTGAACCAGAGAGATGTGGAAAGAAGATAAGGATTTCTGGTCAGACAAATATAGGGTAATATAACACAATTAGAAAATGGTCTAATAGAAGTATGGTTTATCATGAATAGGAGGGTAGCAAAGGGGGGTGAGTTACTGTAAACATTTCAATGATAATTGACAGTGGCAACAAAATATTCAGGGACACATGCTGAGGTCGCCAACAGATGAGGGGTTAGAAAAGTATATGAGGATACCCAATATGTAATTCAGTAACTGATTTCAGCAATAAATTTTAGCTAGTAATAGTGAATACACTGTTCAAAATTCTCAAGAGGAGGATGTACAATTCAAAAAGACTGGGAGGAGAACAAGTAAACAGGAGGGTCTAAAGCCAAAGGCGAACGGATCTGTTTTGTTTATTGTATTGATTGTGCACTTAAGCTGTTGAGCTAACATACAAGTAAATAGTTGTTCGATGTACTGTTCAAGTCAGAAATATGTAATGAGCATTAGTAAGAGAAAAGACCGCACAGCAAAATAATGAATGGGTCCATGAGGCGACTCACAGCCAGCTGTACATGAGTAAAATGAGTTTTCCAATTTACTTGCTGTAAACAATAAAAGCTTATTAAACTATAAAAAATAACTTATTCTGAATTTCTACACCACTGTATATAATACCTCTCATTCTATTCTGAGGAAACTATATGGCACACAAATTTCCAATTACATTGCGGCAAAAAATTTGAAGGGTTTTCTGTGAAAAATGTGGTTGCTGGCTACTTCACATTGGTTAATTTTAGGTTATACATATGTAACTAACATATTGAAATCGTTTTTAAAGCTGGAAGGAAAACCATTTCTAACTACAGTATAGAGAAAACAGCACACTGGCACCTTGTGCACTGCCTGACTGGGTTATGTGCAAGTAGTCTTCAACTCAGACGTGAACAGTTCGTGCAAATTTCTCAAATTAGTGACGGCGATTTGTTGTTGTATTGACTGCTGGAAGAAAATTATGAAGAAGAGGAAGAAATTCCATAGCAACAGTTAAATAATGGAAAAGCTGCACACTACTCATATTTGGGGGAAAGCTTGATTCTTATCTTTGACTAATAATTGAAACATCCTGGGTATTGGGTTTAATCGAAATAAGTGTCCAAGGAATAGAAAAGCAACTGGAATCACTCAACAGAGGAAAGTCCACTGGACCTGACGGGATACCAATTCGATTCTACACAGAGTACATGAAAGAACTTGCCCCCCTTCTAACAGCCGTGTACCGCAAGTCTCTAGAGGAACGGAGGGTTCCAAATGATTGGAAAAGAGCACAGGTAGTCCCAGTCTTCAAGAAGGGTCGTCGAGCAGATGCGCAAAACTATAGACCTATATCTCTGACGTCGATCTGTTGTAGAATTTTAGAACATGTTTTTTGCTCGAGTATCATGTCGTTTTTGGAAACCCAGAATCTACTATGTAGGAATCAACATGGATTCCGGAAACAGCGATCGTGTGAGACCCAACTCGCTTTATTTGTTCATGAGACCCAGAAAATATTAGATACAGGCTCCCAGGTAGATGCTATTTTTCTTGACTTCCGGAAGGCGTTCGATACAGTTCCGCACTGTCGCCTGATAAACAAAGTAAGAACCTACGGAATATCAGACCAGCTGTGTGGCTGGATTGAAGAGTTTTTAGCAAACAGAACACAGCATGTTGTTATCAATGGAGAGACGTCTACAGACGTTAAAGTAACCTCTGGCATGCCACAGGGAAGTGTTATGGGACCATTGCTTTTCACAATATATGTAAATGACCTAGTAGATAGTGTTGGAAGTTCCATGTGGCTTTTCGCAGATGATGCTGTAGTATACAGAGAAGTTGCAGCATTAGAAAATTGTAGCGAAATGCAGGAAGATCTGCAGCGGATAGGCACTTGGTGCAGGGAGTGGCAACTGTCCCTTAACATAGACAAATGTAATGTATTGCGAATACATAGAAAGAAGGATCCTTTATTGTATGATTATATGATAGCAGAGCAAACACTGGTAGCAGTTACTTCTGAAAAATATCTGGGAGTATGCGTGCGGAACGATTTGAAGTGGAATGATCATATAAAATTAATTGTTGGTAAGGCGGGTACCAGGTTGAGATTCATTGGGAGAGTGCTTAGAAAATGTAGTACATCAACAAAGGAGGTGGCTTACAAAACACTCGTTCGACCTATACTTGAGTATTGCTCATCAGTGTGGGATCCGTACCAGATCTGGTTGACGGAGGAGATAGAGAAGATCCAAAGAAGAGCGGCGCGTTTCGTCACCGGTTATTTGGTAACCGTGATAGCGTTACGGAGATGTTTAATAAACTCAAGTGGCAGACTCTGCAAGAGAGGCGTTCTGCATCGCGGTGTAACTTGCTGTCCAGATTTCGAGAGGGTGCGTTTCTGGATGAGGTATCGAATATATTGCTTCCCCCTACTTATACCTCCTGAGGAGATCACGAATGTAACATTAGAGAGATTAGAGCGCGCACGGAGGCTTTCAGACAGTCGTTCTTCCCGCGAACCATACGCGACTGGAACAGGAAAGGGAGGTAATGACAGTGGCACGTAAAGTGCCCTCCGCCACACACCGTTGGGTGGCTTGCGGAGCATAAATGTAGATATAGATGTAGAATCCTAGTCACTGCTTAAATTCTGAATACAATTATTATTATTATTATTATGATTATGTGAAAGTGCATGTGCTCTCATTTCTTTGCGACACTTATCAGTCATCATTTACTAAATTAATATGATTCATATTACACAATATGTTGGAGAGAAATTACATTTGTAGAAATCAAATTTTAATGCAGCCTACTGTCTTCATTTAATCTAATACCTTCAGGTTACTTTCAGGTTTGAAACCTAAATGAAAATTCCAGCACTCGTACAAACACTGGAAGTCTTACATAGTGTCCCAGAGCAGCTGTTACTGCAAGAAATTGATTTATCAGCTCACGGTCCCATAAAAGGTAAATATAGTTGCTGCAAGGGAAAACCAATATTTACATAAAAAAAGTTTCACTGCCATCTGAAGCTAAAAGCAGTGGCAGTTCAAAGCTTGAAATTGTGAACAGTAATGAATTTAAAAGCTTATGTGAGAAGTTCTAGGCTAAAGATTTATCACAACTTATTTCACAAAACTTTTCATTTAGTGAGTTGGATTACTTACATTTCATAAGAAAGTCCATTTTGAGCTGTAGTACAGGGTATATACGCGGACAAGGATAAAAAATTCCCAGATTTTTCATGGATTTCCTGGTTAAAAATGCACTTTCTCTCGGGTGATTTAAGTGACATTATACTTTCCCACAGAACTGTAAAACGTATCAACCTTTGAACGGTTATGGTTTTATACACCAGAGTAGAATTTCCCGGCACTTTATAAAACGAAACTCACAGGAAAAAAATATATTTTGAAAAGATCTTTGACGTGCTGCAATATGTAAGCTGCGTATTTTCATACTAAGAAAGTATAAACTCGAATTCCACCAAACCTCACCATGTTACTTTCCGAAGCATTGAAATTGAGATTGCAATGCACTTTCGTAAGATAATCATGGCTCACGTCACGTGATCTTGCCAGTTGATGACAGTGGATATTCAGAGCATAGGACATGTGATGTAGACAGCCAATAGCAACATCCCTGTTAAGTAGTGCGAACACACCAAAAGCAAAAGTTAATGGTTTAAATTCATATACATAGTGTTGCTACAAGAAAAGCACAGCTTTCACTTATAATGTTGACATTTTTTGCACATGTTACACTTTAACACACATCACACAAATGTGCCAATTAAATTTTTAATAACGACATAAATGCCTGATATTCTGGGCTCTAAATTCTTCTAAATGGCTCGTCATCAAAGAGCTGTTTTTTAAATGAGATTCAAATGCTCTGAGATTAAGAAACTCATCATACATTCTCGCACATAGTTTATTTTGCATAAAAGGAAGTATACTTTGTTAGTAATGCTTTTCAAACCACCATTCCAAATATTTTCCAGCAACCTGTTAGCAATAGGTTCGTTTCAGCAGTTGCCAGAGAGCGCTAGATAACAGGCGTCACCGCACTTGCACAGCTACAAAGACGTAGGAAGCCTGTATGTTCATACATGTGAAACATTAAAAGATCTATCGTATGTCATAAAAGAAACAAGACACCAGAGGATACTCAAATTTTGTGAACCGTACTAAAATGAACACTTGTATGTCCAGATTCCCAATGAAGTAGGCCTCGACTTGATATTAAGCTTTTCAGTGTGGTTTTCTGGATACAAATTCTCTTGGAGTACCAGTACTGTATTATTTCATATTTGGATCTTTATTATGGCACAATGCCATACGTACTAGAAGATGAAAACGTGTGCTTGAAATGCAGCGAGCAGTCGAAACTAGCCAATAATGTGTACTTAAACACTTCGTTTCAAATAAATTGACTGCCTCTGCAAAAAAGATTTCTTCAGCAAACCGAAAAAAATAACTTCATTGTTCTGCAAGGCGATTAATGCTTAACTGTCGGAAAGGTGGAAATGAAATAAAATCTGAAACTAATAACATATTTTAGCCTTCCATAATTATGTTAAAGTATTTTAATTCACTTGAAGGCTCCCAGCCACAGAATTCCGTTTTGTTTTCATTCGACGTGAGCGCAGTAAAAGAAGAGGAAACAGCAAAATCACTAATTGTAAATACGGGTCACGTGGACACTATCCACCTCCCCATTATAACTCAGACTGCTCTGCACATCACTCCCGGATATACAATATTTCCGAACCGCGGCAATACTAGATAGTGGTGCCTCCATTCCCCCCCCCCCCCCCCTTCGCTCGAGTGTTTGAGATATCATCTCAACAATTTACAAAAATCGACTTTCCAAATATATGTTCATTTTGTAGTGCACATTTTTCTGAAGAGTCTCATACATGAAGCATACATGTTCATGGAAATGTAAGAAATGTTATTAGGTCTTAAGTGTGCCAAAGGACAGTGCCATGCCTCATCACACAGCGTTCTTCTACCGCACGTCACTGTTTTTTGCTCTGTGGAATTGAACGTGTATATTTTGTAATGGATGCCATCAAACTATATTCAGAACAGTGGAAATTATAATAAGCCTCTCCCGCTTCCAGTCGGCCTGTTTGACATTCTGCCCTTCTTAAAAAAAGGACTCACAATTAACACTGGGTGGGATTATTTGTAACCGGGACAACAGGTACTCTTCACAAAATTTGCACTCTTTATTGCCTCTAAGCCAATACCTTGCTAATTTGTGTAACATAAAATTAAATACAGAATACATTAAACCAGTAAAGACAAGAGACACGCAAGACAGTACACATTTCTTCAATCCTTAGGTCCTAGCACTTTTTTCTCTCTAATCTTGCTACAGCTTTAAATGGTACGCTTTCCTTTCCGCGAAAGAATCTAGAACCTCAACGAAGTTTGTCAAATGTTTAGCTACAGGAAAATCTGAAATGTCGTTGTCTAATACTGAAAAAGCTTTTAATACAAATAGTGCCCAAGACTGGTGTGGTTTCTCGATCTGATTACGTCTATTTTCTCAAGCATGAGATCCAAAAGTAGTAGTACGAAATTTTTCTATAATGTAAGTGTAATAAAGGTTTAGAAGACTTGCTATTAAATAAGACAACAGCACAGATAATATTCCTTCATAATTTCTAAAATCACTGGGGAAAGAGGCAATCAAATTACTACTCAAGTTGGTTTGTAGAATCTATGAGACTGATGACATACCCACAGTGTTTCAGAAAAATATCATCCACAAAACCCCATACATAACAAGGGCAGCAAAGTGGAAGAAGTATTGTTCAATGACTTTAATGGATTATGCACCCAAATTACTGACAAAAATATTTTATAGAAAAGTGGAAAAGAACATTTAGAAACTTTTAAATAATGATCAGTTTGTATTTAGAAAATGTAAATGCACTTAAAAACATCAACACACCTTTGTAGGGTTTATTTATCTAAAAAAAAGCATTTGACAATATAAAATGGTGCAACATGTTAGAATTTCTCAGGAAAATAAGGGAAAGGCAAACACTCCCCTATAGCAGATCAATGCGTGGAGGACAGTAAAACATAACACATTCACACTCACAATCATACAGACACCTAAATGCTCTCTACTGTGGCAACAAGAACCATGAGAGAACAATAAGAATAGAAGACAATGTATTAAGCATTCAAATTACAAAAAATATAAGGCAGGGATGTAGTCTTTCATACCTGCTGTTCAGTCGATAAATCGGAAAAGTAATGATTTAAACAAAAAAAGGTTGAGGAGTGGGATCAAAATACAGAGTGAAAGGATACCAAAGATAAAATTTACTAATGGTATTGTTATTCTCTGTAAAGTGAGGAAGAATTGCAGGACCTGTTGAGAATATTGAGTCTAATGAGCAACCACTATGGACTAAGAATAAAATGAAGAAAAACAAAAGTACTGATGACTAACAGAAGTGAGATTAGTGATAAATTCAACAACAGAATTGGGGCACCAAAGTTAAGGAATTCTGCTATCTGGAAAGTAAAATAACATGACAACCAAATTAAGGATATAAAAAGTAGATAAATTCAACCAAAGTGGGTTTTCCTCGGAAGAATAATTCTACTAGTTTCAAAATTTTGTCTTAATCTGAGGAAGACATTTCTGAAGATGTACATTTGGACTATAGCATTGTATGGAAGTCAGTCATGGACTGTTAGAAACCTGGAAGAGAAGGGAATTGAAGTACCTGAGATGTGGTGCTGTAGAAGGATATCGACACTGAGGTGGACTGATAAGATAAGAAATGAGGAGGTTCTTCACAGAACTGGCAAGGAGAGAAACATACAGAAAATACTGGCATGAAGAAGGAACAGTATAACAGGTCACATGCAAGATGTCAAGGAATAACTTACATGGCACTTTAAGGAGCTGTAATGGGTAAAAATCGTAGGGGAAAACACAGGATGGAATGCATCAAACAAATAATTGAGGATGTAGGGTGCAAGCGTTAATCTGAGATGAAAAGGTTGGCACAGGATAGCAATTCATGCTAGGTCACATCAAATCCATCAGAAAACTGATAGTTTTAAGGTAGTCCACAATTTAGTACGTAACACAAAGTGCAAGGAAACTCACCATGACTCTCACATCTGGCAAGCCTTTGCGCACATATGAATTTCTAACTGCTAGAAAAAATTCCAGGATACATTCATGAAAGGGGAAAGGGGCTACCTACCTATATAAAAATCTTTTTTGTTCTGTTTATAGATTGTGAGGAAATCCTCAACAACATCTAGACTGTCACCAAAACAAAAATACATAATACATATACACAAAAGAAAATGTTCTCCACACTGATCCTGATCTTAGTAAGACTGAGTTACTGTCATCTAAACTTATAGTTCCCTGTGCCATTGCTAATAGAACAATAACATGGGAATTTAGTTACATAAAGTGTAGCATGTTGAATTAAATGACAATGAAACATACAACAAAATTTTCCTACAATATTAGCAATGCTCATCAAATACATGTAAGACATAGTATATGAATGCATAATAAAAGGTATCTTATATTACATGAGTTGCACTTCAAAAGTATTTATTTGTCAGACTACTATTTGGGGATACATCCCATCATCAGTGGCATATATTGCACACAACTTCATCAAACAACTTGTATGTCAAGTATAAAATCTTTATGGTGGTTAAAAATGATGTGGGTGCCTGCAATAAAAGATGGTCGTGTGTACATGCTATAGCTCTGAAACGCTAAATGGCCACACTTCCTCACATCTCACTGTGACAGTAGTGTATGACACCATCAGGACATACTTTACTTATGTTAAGTGTTTCAAAATCTTTTGGATCAAAGTGCCTAGCAACAGCAAACTCATGTTTAATTGCTACTTCAATTTCACTTTCTTGTATGACATATGAAGTTGCTCACTGACACCATTTGAAATTTCAGAGGAGAGATCTTTATACCAGTTAGGTTTGTCTTGAGCGATTCAGTGATTCTGATGGATGTACTTCCTGTTTCATCTTCTGACTGTGAGGCTGGCTTCTGTTACATCCCCCCCCCCCTCCCACATTGTTTTCAGTTTTCAATATTGATATTGTGGGCACAATTTCTCATCAGGTTTCATATTGTTCTTTAGATCAAAAGGATAAGAACAGTACTTGTACAGCAGTTTATACCTATCTAAAGCAATGCAACGTGATAAAAAGATTTGAATATTTTCAGCAGGACAGTAAGTCATTCTTCTTTTAAGTAATTGTTGTTGCTCTGCTGAAAATTCTTTTACTTTTCTGAATCCTTTTCGAGATGCAAATGTCATGTGATTTGCAGAATTATCTGCAAAATCAATGCTACTCTGCAATGAAATGTTGAATTGAAAGTCTGTGAAGCTACAGTCTGATTCTAACTTCTAATTGACTTTCTTTCAATGCAGAAATGGCAGATGTAAAATAATACTAATAGTAATAATAATAACAATAATAATAATTGTGTGTTCACAGATGGTGAAAAGTGTCATGATGAATTCCAAAATAGTGAGAAACAATAAATATTTTTCAGCATCATAGGCTGAGCAATATAATTTTCATTTTATGAAACTCAGAGGCAACTAGAAGCAGCTTTAACAGATTTTACATAATTTTCAAACACTCAGATTCAAAAAGTCCACACATTCTTTGTTCAAAATAGTCACCACAGGACATTTTGAACTTCATTATTTACTGGTTTGTCTAACAAATGAAAGAAACTTGTCCTGATCAAACAAAATGAGCTCTTTTCAATGCTGGAAAGAAAAATCAAATCTAAGGTGACCCTTTCAAAATATAGCCTTCTTAAAATTAGACAAAATTGATGAAAAAATTATTTGGATTGACTTTATTCTTGGATAATGACAATATTATGACAAGGGTAGTTTGCTATCAGCATATAGAGGTGATGTTGAATTGCAGACAGGCACAACAAACAGACTGCTATATGTTTGAGCTTTAGGCCAAAAGGTCTTTCTCTAAAACAGAAAACACACATGCATTGACACAAGCACAACTCACACACATATGACCCCTATCTCAGGCCACTAAGTCTATACTGAGCACATTATCTGTGCCTGATGGAAGAAGAATCTGTGGGTGGTGGGGACAAGGAGGCAGCTATGGCAGGGAAGGTGAGGGATAGCAGTGTAGGGAAAGATGTACTGCTGTTTTTGGCAGCATGCAGGGACATGATGGGGAGGGGAGAGTTGGGGTTGCCCCTGAGTGTAATTGGGAAGTTTGTGGGGGAGGGGAGGGAATGAGAGATGCAGATGAGGGGAAAAAGACTGCTGTAATAGAAGACTGTGTGGTGCTGGACTGGGAGCACGGAAGGGTACCGGTGGGTGAAAAACAGGGACTAGCAAAGGTTCAGGCCAAGGGGTTACAGGGTGGACTGCCCACTTGCAAAATCCAAAGAAGCTAGTGTTGGTAGGACGGATTCCAATGGTGCATGCTGTGAAGCAGTCACTGAAGTGAAGCATGTTGTGTTGATCAGCATGCTCAGCAACTGGGTGGTCCAGTTGTCTCCTGGTCACAGATTGTCAGTTGTCATTCATGCAGACAGACAGCCTGTTAGTTGCTACGTTCACATAGAAAGTAGCACAGTGGTTGCAGCTTAGTTTGTAGATCACATAACTGGTTTCACAGATAGACCAGCCTTTATTGCAATAGGTGGCATCTGTGACCAGACTGGAATAGGTGGTAGCAAGAGGATGTATGGAATAGGTCTTGCATCTAGATCAATTGCGGGCCATAAGGCAGGGGCATGGGAACAGTAGTGGAGTAGGGATGGATAACAATATTGTGTATGTTTGGCGGGTGGCGGAATACCACTATGGGAGGGGTGGGACAGATATTCCTCATTTCAGGGCATGATGAGAAATAGTTGAAACCCACGTGGAGATTGTGATTTAGTTATTCCAGTCCAAGGTGGGTCCGAGTCATGGGGAGAGTGTCCTTTGTGACTGGACGGTGGGGATGTGGGAGCTGGTAGGTGACTGGAGAGACCAGGCACGGAATATCTGTTTTTGTACAAGGTTTGGAGTGTAATTTTGGTATGTGACGGCCTCAGTGAGACCCTTGGTGTGTTTGGAGTGGGACTGTTCATTACTACCTGTTTTTGTACAAGGTTGGGAGTGTAATTTTGGTATGGAAAGGCCTCAGTGAGACCCTTGGTGTGTTTGGAGATGGACTGCTCGCCACTATATATGTGATGGTAACAGATGGTTCGGCTAAATGGAAGGGGCTTCTCAGAACAGACTGAGGAAGGTGGCACAATGGTTAGCACACTGGACTCGCATTCAGTAGGATGATTCAAACTCATCTCCAGCCATCCTGATTTAGGTTTTCTGTGATTTCCCTAAACCGTTTCAGGCAAATGCCACGGCGGTTTCTTTGAAAGGGCATGGCCGGTTTCCTTCCCCATCCTTCCCTAATCTGAGCTTGTGCTCCATCTCTAACGACCTCGTTGTCGACAGGACGTTAAACACTTATCTCCTCCTCCTCTCAGTATGGAATGGGTGGCACCTGTCAAAGTGGAGGTAATTCTGGTGGTTGGTAGGTTTGACATGGATGGAGGCATGATGTAGCTGTCTTGCAGGTGGAGGTCAACATCATGGACAGCAGCTTTTTGTGCTGAGGAGGACCAGCTGAAATGAATGGGGGAGAAGGTTCTGAGGTTCTGGAGGAATTTGATAGTGTCCTTTTGCTCAGTCCAGATCATGAAAATGGCAGCAATGAATATGAACCAGGTGAGGGGTTTGGGATTCTGGATAGTTAGGAACAATTACTCAAGATGGCCAAAGAATAGGTTGGCATAGGACAGTGACATGTGGGTGCCCACTGCTCTACCATAGATGTGTTTGTGGGAGAACATTTAGTTGGTCACTCTGACCAGGAAGGAGGTTGTGAGTTTGGAGTCAGTTGGGAAAGTAAGTGTTCAGTAGGAGCAGGGCCATGGAAATTAGGGATGTTAAAGTAGAGGAAGGTGGCATCAACAGTGATCAGCAGGGTGCTGTGTAGTAAAGGAACAGGAACTGTTGAAAGTCGGTGGATGAAATGGTTGGTGTCTTTTATAAAAGGGGGGGGGGTTAGGTTGTGGGTAACAGGCTGAAGGTACTGGTCCCGAGGAGCAGAGATTCTCTCACTGGGAGCACAATAACTGGCCATAATGGGCATCTTGGCTATTTGGGTTTATGGACTGTACATGTCGGAGTGCAGGGTGTGGTAGTGTTGCACCTGTCTGCAACTCATGTGTTACTTCTATATGATAAGTAGCAATCTATCCCTTTATTATGTTGTCGTTATTCTACTCTAGGTTCTCCATTATCTCATACTGAAGAACTCAGTAATTATATGACTAATCTAGAAGCCATTTGCACAGTTTTATGACATGTTGGCTAGTTGCAAATGACGAAAAAATTAGCAGCAAAAAAATCATTCTATCATCTGCCAAAACATGATCCAAATTTATCATGAAAAGAATTGTGAGTTACTTTGAGAGAAAATTATGATACATCTGTTGTACATTGGACACATGTTCAGCAGCTAGGCTGTTATGCCTAAGAATTTGAGCAGAATTCCCAAATTTCATGATGGGAGTCTCCTTACAACATAAGCAACAGTAAAGCAAACTTGGTGATTTATTTGTGTCTGTCACAACATGGAAAACTGGCTTTTACATAAGCCAGGCTAGTGGCCCCATCATATTACTTGTAAAGCTGTAATGGCTGCACACGAGACCTGTAGAGGCATCTTACAAAAATTGCATCACACTTGGAGAGGGTTGAGTGGGGATCCTTAGGCTACTTGACATGGAAATGACCCATAGGAGAGTTCACCATATATAGTAATGCTAGTATTGATAATACTATAGTACGGATGATATTTTCTGGGAGTGCTCTGCTATGAAAGATATCCTCTAAATTAATTATTTTGTCAATTCCATTACAAGTTTCTACATTGAAGTCACTGCTCTAAATTAATGATTGTGTCGGTAACTTAAAAGCTATTTGACACACGAAATATTGAATCAGTTTAAGGTGCTAAGGGTAATATATACACTTTCATTTCTGCTGAAACCCAATGTTTCGCCCCATCTGTGGGTGATGTCTTGAAGGTGTGCTGTAGCTCTTTCAAAGGTCTGATGTACACTCTGGTTCACTACAGACTGAAGTAAAATAGTATTTCCATATGCTCGCGCACAGAGGCATGAGGTCATGTATTCAAAATTTGAGTTATTATTGGTTACTTTCATCCACCATGTAAAAAATGGCACACATCTCCTTCAGCACTAGATTCCAGAATCCATTTAATTGCATCCCTTTGCTTCCATCAGAAGCAAGCTGAGGTGCGCTCTGGACTTTCGAGAGAAGTAGAACCCTCTTCAAGATGTCCTCCACAGATGGGGACAAAACATTGGGTTTCCAATACGAAATTCATTTGACCCAGTATAGTAACCCATAATATTTCAGTAAGGGTCAGTTTAAAGCACATAAGAAGATTTTTTTTTCATTATTTATTTATCATTTCTGTAATACACAAAACACAAGAAAGAATACTGCACTGAAAAGTGTTTTCAAATAAACGACACTGTATTGTTTATAATTTCTATTTTGCTGAAGATATGTTCAATTAATCAAAAAATTGATTATGAAAACAAAATAGATGGTACTTTTAAAAGACTTCAGCTCTTGGGTGGTAATTGATAGCTTTTGGTTCTCAAGAGCAAAGTTCTCAATACCTTGAACTTTTTGATTCTACCTACCACTGACGCAGCAGCTTTGACCAGGACTACCAAACTTAAGACATGAAAATTCTCCCACTTTCTATGGACATTCTGTATATGCATTGAAATGCAGAAGTTAAACAGACTGTTCTTGGAATGTGAACAAAGTGGGTTTTGCAACAGACAGCCCATTAAACTGATGCATTACTACACGAGATAATGTGTAGTGCAACGCGTTTGGTGATACGGACATGACATGTTTTGCTGCACTACAGTCAATGAATGTGACATATTCTGCAGCAGCTTCATTAATTCAGTGACTTAGGATGTACATGCTGGCAAGCTTAACATAGGCAACTTTATTTTTTTGCTCTGACCTCATTGCAACTGTGCTGAAGCTGCCATATTACTCTCTTTGATCACCTACTCTTTTGGTACCTCCTACTTTATGTCTCCTTTCACATCAGAAAGGTTCCTCTCATCCTATGAACTGAGTGATCTACTGGACCATTTTAATCCTTTCCCTACCTATCTTATTCCCTTGCCCAAAGGAGGAGTTAATCATTCTGAAAACTGGGCTAATGTTGCATACTTTTATACATGTTTATCTTAAATAGAGTGTGTGCAGAATAACATGACCGATAGATGCAAAAACAGCTGGACACCCATGGGGAGAGCAGGGGAATTGGCAAGTAATGGAGGGGAAGTGCCACTCTAAACTGACGCCAACGCCCATATTTTTTGTAAATATTAAATGGAGTTTCGTGTTAATTTTCATTCCATATTTTTTTCCATTAGTTCCATGGTGTCCACCAAATCGTGTAATTCTTTTTCCCCTGTGGCTAGAAGGACCATGTCATCAGCAAACCTCAAACACCCTACTCTTCTTCCTCCAATTTCTACGCCTTTGTCATCTAACGAGCATTGGTCAATCATATTTTCCAAGTAGAGGTTGAAAAGAGTAGGTGCATCCTCGTCTTACTCCTTTTCCTAGTCTGATCCAGTTTGTACTTTCTCCTCTCACTTTAATTGAAACTTATTGATTAAAATATAATGAGTTTACAAGTCTTCTGGTTTTACAGTGCACTCTCTATTCCCTCATTATAGTCGCCAGCTTGTCCCAAACCACTTTGTCATATGCCTTTTCTGGATCAATGAAGCACATATATAGGTCTCTTCCTTTTTCAATAAACCTTTCTCCCAAGATTCGTAGGAGCCCTATTGCACCTCTGGTGCCCGTATTCTGTCTAAAGCCAAACTGCTCCTCGCAAAGATCCTCCTCCATTACTTTTTCAAGCCTTTTATTAATCACTCTTAACATCACTTTGGCTGCATGTGAAATGAGGCTGATTGTCCTGTGCTCGCTGCATTTCTTGGTTCCTTGTTTTTCCGGTAATGGAATCATTACTGTTGTCAGAAAGTCCTCAGGCCATTCACCACTGTCATATATTTTATTACATAATCTCAATATATTTCTTATTCCATCTTGGTTCAAGCATTTTAATATTTCTCCCGGTATCGTATCTGTACCTACCGCTTTGCCATTTTTCATTGCAGCTCTGGCAGACTTTACTTCTTCCATTATGATGGTTGGTCCTTTTTCGTCATCACTTACGCTGTTGTGTGATTCAAGTTCCAGAGTTTCTAGTTTGCTATTTGTGACATATAGCTCTTTTAGATATTCTTCTCATCTCTGGAGGACATCGTCACGATCTTTGTACACTACCTCTTCATCTTTACTCAAAATTTCCATAGTAGCACTTCCTGCTCTGTTTTGTTCCCATGTCATAGTCTTTACTCTGTTGTATAGTAAGTTGTTCCATATATCACACAATTTAAATCTTTATACTGTAGGCAATTAGATTCATCATCTAATGCTTGCAATATTACTTGGACGGCTGCAACAGAGAGAATGAGATAACGAGGGATCGAGACCAATGTTGTTGCCATCGTGTGCCCACCTAGGCTTGTAATACTTGCATGTATTTCTGAAAGAACAGACACTGTTGACAATCTACAAGGTCTGTTGAGGGAGTGTGCACAGATAGCCGATGGGGTTAAGGTGATTGTTCGCAATAAGTTTGAAATCCAGGTTCGAGTCCTGGTCCAGTACATATTTTTGTATGTCACTCTTGTGTAGTAGATCAATACCTAATACAGGGGATGTTTAGGAATTTGCAGTCAGCAAAAAAATTTCAGAGTAGCTGTGGATCATAAACAGTGTCTTTTCTTGAATGCAAAGATTGTTTTACAGTGGTACAAACAGTGGGCCTGTATTTGGCAGGAGGAAAGCTAAAATCTTGCCTGGACATCTTTTCACGTGCATATCAGTCCTAATACATGAAGAAGTCCATAACTGCCTGCTGCATACCCTCAACGGACTGGAATTGTCGAACCTTCAAAACCTTTTTTACAGGACCGAAGACGTAATAATTGCATGGGGAGAGATCAGGACTCCCTAGAGTGGGTTCTCGAGTGTCTTCTTTTTGTCTGTGATGGATGAGGCTAGCATTCCAGATCGACTGGGGTCTTGTATCTAACCATGACCAGGCAAGGTATATGTTACAACATTCCACAACGGTAATTTTCGACAGGCATGTTGCCCCATACATGTTCAGAATTATCTGAAAAGATTGCATTCAGAAAATGAAATTGTAAATTATATTGAACTTCCTTGTGTGCCATTAAATGTGCCATTAAATAATTTCCTGAAAATTTGTATTAATTTATGCAAGAAAAAGAAGACTATACAGCACAAAAGGAAAAAAAAGTATAGTAAATGCAAATGAACTCAGAAAATTCTTGAATGTGTATGCCGTTGAATGCCAGAAATGTCATTTAGACATCTTGTTCACAAATGCATGAGTCAGACTTAACCAAATTTATGAGATTCCTTACAACACCAACAAAGTCAACAAGTTCCATAGAATTCCTGAAGGACAGTTTTTGGGCTAAACATATCAGAAGGATGAAATGACACAAGACAAAGAACAGTTAACTACTGCCACATTATTCCCTGACCAATGTTTCAGAGAAATTTTTACATTGCAAATGTACCATAGCTAACCAGTTTCTAAATTGCCCTTTATTACATCTACAAAGGAATCCACTTCCCTAGCTTAGACAGCTGTACAGTGTCACTCTATTCTAAAGCAGCCAGTTCAGAGTCTGACTGAGGAATAAATTTTCAGAAATTGATCAGAAAATAAAGAAGAGGTGGGGATATGAAGTTCCATGTCACAAGGCTTTGTGCCACTGTCATGATTTATATTCCAAACCCCTGCAAAGTCTCTCACAGAGTGATGCCATGTAACTCTGTTGGTGGTGACTCAACTTTTGACTTACTTTTGTTCTTTATTTATTTATCAGAAAGCACATTGATGCAAGGCTACTGGCCATGGCATTTAAAGAAAGAAGGAAATTGTATTGGTTTTATGTAAAAGAATTTAACGTTTATTATGCAATGGATATTATTGTTACTTTATTTAGAATGTGAAAGTGGTCAAGCGTTGATTATTTAAATATGTTAAAATGTAAAATAATGTAGAATACGCTGTAGCCAATCAGATGGACGGCTTCACAAAAGGGAACTGCCCTTGACAGTTGAGCGAGGATGTTCGGCGCGTGGGAAACATGGCCGGGGACGGGCAGAAAGGGTTAGTTCGGATTGAAACGCGAAAGCAGACAGTCGGTCTTTCAGCGGCTAGGAAGTGAAACGACTTACAAAATTTTGTGTTGTGTGGTATCATGCGATTTTCCCGGATTTCCCGGTTAAAAATACACGTCTTCCCACATGCAAATACACTTTTTCCGTGCTAAGCGACAGTATACTTCTCCCCGGGGCTGTAAAACTTATCAATCCTTTGAATGGTTATGGTTTGATGCACCGACATATAATTTCTCGGCACTTTAGAAAACGAAACTCAGGGGAAAAAAAACACGTTTCAGAAAGATGTCTGATGTGCAGCAATATGTACACTGCATACTTTCGCATTGAAATCGAGATTGCAATGCACTTTTATAAGCCAGTCATAGCTCATGTCACGTGATCTCGCCAGCTTATGACAGAAGCTATTCAGAGCATAGGACACATGATGCGGTCAGTCAACAGCAACATCACTGTTAAGTAGCATAAACACACAAATATGAAAAATTAATGCTTTAAATTTATGTACATAGTGTTGCTACAAGAAAACAAAAGTTTCACATAAAATAATGGTCTCGGAGGTTAATAAGCTGCAAGACAAGGTAAGCTTTCACATATAATGTTGAACTTTTTTGCATGTCTTACGCTTTAAGATACATCACACAAATGTGCCAGCAATGACATAAATGTCTTATCTTCTGTGCTCGAAATTATTCTAAATAGTCGTCCTCAGAGTTGATTTTTAAATGAGTCAAATGCTCTGCGATTTAAGAAATTCATAGTACATTCTCGCACATAGTTCATCTTGCATATATGGAAATTTACTTTGAAAGTAACACTTTTCAAACTACCATTCGCAATATTTTCCTGCGAACTATTTAAAAGGTTCGTTTTAGCAGTTGCCAGATAACAGGTGTGCCGTGCTTGCGCAGCTACGATAATGCAGGAAGCCCGTATGTTTGTACGTGTGAAACATTAAAAGATCTTACATTATGTCATAAAAGAAAGACGATATTAGAGGATGCCCAAGAGCAATGGAATTTTGTGAATCATAGTAAAATTCGGCTGAAAGTGCACATTCGTGAGTCCAGATTCGGATGTAAATTTTCTTGAAGCACTAGTACTGTATTATCTTGTGTTTGGTTCTTTATTACGGTGTAATGCCATAGGTGCTACATGAAAACGTGCACTTGAAATGCAGCGAACAGTTGAAACTAGCCAATAGTGCAGAATTAAACACTTCGTTTTGAATAAATTGACTGCCTCAGTGGGAAAGAGTAATCAAAGCCAAATTTCTTTAGCAAACTGACAAAAATAACTTCATTGTTCTGCAAGGCGATTAATGCTTGACTGTCAGAAAGGTGGAAATAAAATCAAATCTGAAACTAATAACATATTTTAGACTTCCGTAATTATTTGAATGTATTTCAATTCACTTGATAGCTCCCAGCTACAGAAATTCGTTTAGTTTTCATTTGACATGAGAGCAATAAACGAAGAGGAACCAGCAAAATCACTAAACGTAAACATGGGTCATGTGAAGACTACCCACCTCATCACTACAATTCAAGACTGCTCTGTGCATCAGTCCCGGATCTATGCTATTTCCGAACCGCGGCAATACTGGATAGACCAATGTGCGCTGGATGCTAGGTGCTTTGGGAAACAAGGTCTTTTTCCTCAAGAATATGAATTTGTGCCCCCCCCCCTCCTCCTCCCCACCAACCATGAAATTGCCGCCCACGGTATATATCCCAGTTTGCCCACCGCCCCCTAGATCCTACCCTGTTGACTATGCGTGAATCTGACAGCTTAGGCATGCCAGTAAAATTTATCCGGGTAGCATCATGCTGCTATTGCTTATACAGCTAACTGCCACACTTGTGTAGCCAGAAGCGGGAGAAGATACTACTCATACGTGACTCTAAAAGCGCATGCGCATGAGCTCACTCGCAACTGCTCAAATGAGTCTAATGTAATCATAAGGTTTTTAACATGGCTGTCAATCAGCGACTGTTGTATAATACAAAATTTTGAAAAGCACAGCCCTCAGTCGCGAACACAATTAATTTGTAACCTAGGTTTCGGTGTCACAAGGGACAGTGTCATACCAGATTCAAAGGTTGCTTTGGATTAAATACAAATGTAATATTGCCTTTTCTACAAATAACAACTTGAAAAAAAATGTCATCCATAATTTAAAGTAAACTACTAGCCCCCTGCAGAATTCTGGTGTCTACAATATTTTATGTGACACTTGTGGTGCCTACTATATTGGTCAAACAGGACGTGTCTTTTCAGTTCGCTGTAAAGAACGTTTACTGAGGGAAAACAGTTCGTGTGCCCCTAATTCTTCTTTTGCAGATCATCTGTTAATCAGAGGGCACTCTCCTAAAGGGGTTGAGAAGTTGGAAATTTTGCAGAAAAAAAGGGCGTAAACTTGATATTTTGGAGGAGCTGGAAATTTTCAAGCATTTACTTTCGAATGACGGACTTTTTCTCAACGAGCAGTTGCAGTTGCGCAGAAGAAGTTATTTCAATGGTGTAAAGCCGCTGCTTGACGAGATCTAATACTTTTATGTACCAACTACTTCCTGCAGATTCAGAGATACCTTTTCTTTTTACTTTTTACGGCTCATATATGTAAATTAAAAAAACTTTTTTGGTTTTTATAACGTATCTATTATGGCAAGCAGTAATGTCATTTAATGGATTATTTCGTATGTCTTCTTGATGCATTTGTTCTGGAATTTTTGTACTACAGCCAGTCATTCATTAGTTGTATTTTATATCATGCAGTATCCCGCTATTGTAATTACTTTATGTACACCGTTCAGGCGTTTATTTCCCGCTCTGCAGTTACGAGAGATGTTTACAGAATAGCTTGTTTTACCAATTAGCCACCAGGTGGCGGTATTGTCTTGAAGTTGCCGTGACGTACAAGTCGCATGATGTTTGTTTTGTGTTGACTGTAGCAGAGGACACATGGCAGCCCCTAGTGGCTTGCACCTCTGTTGCATTTTATTTTAGTTCTATCTAATGCTGTGAGGTATGACCGCAGCTTTTGTATTTTTTGGTACGTTATGCTGTAACATTTAATTTTAATTTTGTCCAACGGAGGTGTCCCTTGTGACACCGAAACCTACGTTACAAATTGTGTTCGCAACTGAGGGCTGTGTTTTTCAAAATTTTGTTCTAATGCAATCAGTTGTGACGTCATGCTCATCGGAGGCAATTTGTTGTTATGAAGCAGTGCAAAGGCTTTCTAAAGCCTTTGACACAATTTGCTGTTGGTAGACACTTGTATAAGAACTGTGTTCTGTTGTTGTATATGGAGCATTTCCTTTGCAACTTGTTTTATTTTTATTTATTTTTTTTCTCTCGTTCATGTTTTATTGCTCCAGTATTATTCTGTAATAGCGAGATACAGAAATATCTTTTGTTACAGTACTGGTTCTCACCAGTTAAAAGTTACAAAAATTTAACTGAAAACTAAAACAATAAAAAATTCCTGGGTTTTCCCGGATCTTCCGGTTTGTATACACCCTGCAAGAACACATGGTTCCAGCTAGCAGCGAAATCTTCAACGACGATTCATTGTGCAGCGGCGGTTGCAGTATCACAGCAGAGGCTACGAGAACTTCAGCGTTGGTTTCAACTGCAACATAGGCAGCAATACCATGGCAGAAGGATCCTACATGACAAAGCTAAGTTCCTGTGCTGATAGCGAGATCATTTATGATTCTGTAGTTCAATCGCCAATAATTGATGCCGCTAATATAAAGCAGTCAGCCAGTTTGTGTGGGTCCAAAAATTCTAGTGAGCCGCTTAGCCCGAAGTTGGAGCGGGAGAGCGCAATCAGCGGTCTCGTTCCCGTCTGTCTCGGTATCACTCGGTCGGACTCGTCCTTCTGCGTGTGGCCACTCGTTGCAGTTCCACTGCTGACTGCTCATAGGTAGTTCAGTAATCAGTATCAAGTTGTTGATCGTTTCGTTCGTTTTGCACGCCCATTCTACATCTGTTTCAAACACTTTTTGAACTCTGAACTTCTGGTTCTTTTCATATTCTATTCAATTAAAATGTATTTTATAATCACGTAAACTACATAAAAATTACATGGTATGTAATACATACATCTTTTCAGGTAACAAAACGGCGTATCAGCTTACTTCACTATTTTGATAAAAAATTTCTCACTGACAAACCCGACAAAATGACGAAAGGAAAAATGTTTGTCACATACAACTTTTCTAAAGTTCATTCAGTAAAAGTATTTCATAAGGCATTACGTTGTAAATTATTAGTTCTTTACTACTAACTGTATTCACAACACATTTTACGGACAGCATGCACATATACCGCTGAATGTAAGCGCATATTATATCATTGTACAACACATAATTCAGGAGGTGTGACATTAAAAACAGTGAGATGCATGGAAAAAGTCTGCATAATGCATGACATTTAGTTTATTACTTTGTTGCTACTAACTCCATTCGCAACACATTTTGCAGACAGTATCCACACATGCTGCTGAATGTACCAACACAATTATATCATTGTATAACACTTAGTTTAATAGATATGACATCATAAATATCAAGCACAAGGCCAGATGTTGTGTGGGACAGGCTTGGTGGGACAGCTATAAACACACCAGGTTTCTCTGCTAGCAACACTATAGATTAAGAAACTAAATTACACTGCATGAACAAAATACTGTACTATGAAGTTGATTTTTCAATTCATGTGGCACACAACAGATAAAAAAACAAAAAGAATGTTACTTTATGTTAAACACTTACCAGGGCAAATTTCTCATGAAAGTTTTTATTTAAACCAGGAATTTTTCTTAAGTCATCTACTGATTCAAATGTTTCCCCAGATAAGTTTCTGAAATGGATCAAAACAAAATTAAGCAATAACAAATATTTTTCAAGTGATGAAACATTAATTTTATGGTTCCAGTTGAGAAATGAAAAGCTACAATTGTACCACAGATGATTGGGCCAGAGCTTACCCCCAGGAGGCAAAATTCTTATTACTGGCAATAAACACACCTACAAGTACTGGAAACTACCCTAGTTCTCTGCACAATTAGTTTCTTCCGTGAGGAGTATGTAGTGTTGGAAGTTGGGGACTGCTACAAAGGAAGGGCAGGTCACTCAAACCCAAGGATGAGAGGCATCCACTTGGTTGTTCTTGGGATGATGGCCAATGATTAACAAATCCCGTCATTACCAAAGATTTGGATCATCATTTGGAAGCTTGCACGCACATGACTGAATTCACCCGAATAACCTACAGGAAGTGTTTGAAAAATAACTGCAAAATTATGATTGGTTTTATTCTGTAAAGAACCAGATGTTCTGAAATTTGACAGAAAGAGAACCTCACTACCTTCTGTAAAGTAACATGTTCTGAAATTTGACAGAAAGAGAACCTCACTAGCTTAATTAAAATAAAATAAAACGAAACTACTCATTAGTTGTTGCCTATCGCCTACACCACACATGCCACCAGACTGCAGTTGTCTTGTGTGGACATGCACATGTGTACAAACTCACTCTCTCACAAATTAAACATAACCAACAGTGCAAAATATTTACCTGTAATTATTAATTATTAAAGCTGTTTTTGGTCCAATAGTTGGTAGCTTCTGTAATTCTCTTGTGCTACCTGTGTTTAGTAAAGAAATTATTCGGTTCATATGCTCCTGATGAATATTATTGCCAACATTATGTGCTACAAGTTCTTTCATCATGATTATTTTTTTAGGTGTTTTGATGCTTTCTCTTCTAAATGGACCTGTAAAAATGTAATAATTAACAGCATTAATGAGATAGAATTAATAAGCAAGAAATAACTTACGAATGGTTTACCAGTATGAAAATTAGTTGCCAAACAACTTCAGAAATTGGGACTCTCCAGAGAGAGACAACAGTTGCACTATCAGCTTCACAACAATTATCAGAGCAAGTATCATTATTAATTGATACAGTAAGTATAAATAGGTGACGAACAAATGCATTACTATAAGAACAATATTTAAATTTTCAAGGTAAAGATTTACTGGAGTTCAAACAGGAACATATCTTTGTTCAAACATTTTCAAATTACATGGTCAATATTTTAAACATTTTAACATGGTCTGTTTACAAAGATGTGTGGCAGTAGTTGTTAGCCATTACCAATATCTTGAATAATTGCATACTTTAAGGCTGATACTGTAAAAGCTGGACAACAAATCTGAAAGTGGATAATGCATTTTCCACTTGGATTCCTCAGCAAAGCAAGAATTCTAACCAGTTTGATGAAGGTCCAATAAATATTCTGCAGTAATTAATTTCAAAATTTAATATGAATATTACACCATGTTCCACATAGCAGGCTCAACAAATATTGCTGTTTTTTGTATGTCATCAGTCTTTTGTCTGGTTTCATGCAATCTGCCAATAGCACCTGTCCCAATGTCATCAATTATTTGTTGGATATATTCTGCTCTCATTTTTCCCTCTACAGTTTTTATTCACTCAGCTCTCTCAGGTATCAAATAAGTTTTTCCTTGATATCTTAACAAATGTCATCCTGCACCTTATTTTCAATTTTTCCACATTATACTCTCCTCACCTCACTTGTGAATGGCCTAATAAACAGGGATGTGGGATTTACCTGAAATCTGTATGGCACCTTGTTCTTTCTCATGGAACAACACATATAAAGTGAGCACCACTCTTCCATCTGTCTAGTAGCATTTAATATGGATACATGTTGGTGATGGTTACTACTGACAGGCAGTGACGTTACTGTCAATTAAGTGTAGTGTATCTTCCTGCACAGCTTATCACAAGGTCTTTGCAAGCATACTCCCTGCCTATTATGGTTTTATATTGCATAGCATCAACAAGTTAGGCTGCAGTTGATGCCTTGAAACTGACAAGAGTGAATGAAGCAATCTATGTAAAATTTCACACGTAGATGCCTACTAGAGTTCTGTTTTGAAAGTAAATACATAAGAATGATAGCAGGTACAACAGAAAATAAACTCGATTGTACCATACAGATGATATGGTATAATATACAGCATCTGGATTCCAAGCAATACTTAGAAGGCCATGTGACTTCCTCACAGTACATGTGACATGTTTTCTTCACAGTACACACAGCAGTTATTTTGCAGTTGTGTAAAAGTTGTGAATCAAAATAACGTTATTTCTACACCAGTAGAGATTGTCAGCTTTCAAGTATTGTACACTTCACTTTTCAAAATAGTTTAATAAAAGAAGAGTTATATGAAACAAACCACCATTAACAATGTTACATTATCTTAAATTACACAATGTTATACTTATAGCTGAATAATCATACCTAGGGGCCCCAATAACTGCAATCTCTCATTAAACAAATACACTGTCAGCATGTGCAAACTGCCCTAGATCCATCATAAACAATTATCGCTGCAAGGACTGTCAGTGTCATCATATGCAATGGCAGCTGCCATTTAAGAGCACACAAGCACACCTTCGGTTGTGCACATTTTAAGGAGCTATCATGCATGTGGAACTGGCGTAACGTAATTGCCTTATGGACCAAATAAATATGGATTTGATAAACAATGTGTACAGTTCAAGATCTGCACAGCTAGCCCTAACCAGTCAATTATAAGTTTACGTCAATGTGACCAGGTGGTAGCACACTGCAGCAGACTTTTATCCCCATTTGCTCAACATAAATCATGCTAGATGGTAGCACGCTACTCAGACATGCCAATTCACTCACTATATAGTAAAATAGATCAGATGTCAGCATATATTATAGTGACACTGAGAGAAAAAACTATTTGTGGGTTTCTAAATGAGTTGTATTAAGTTTTGAATTTTATCGTACAGTAATCCAGTTGAGGCACTGAGAATCATAAGGGCCTAAAGCATATCACCGTCAATTGTGAGATTATAGTATTTATCCATGTTTTGGAAATCTGCTGATCTTATTGTGAATCGCGTTTGTCTGTGGCTGTAGGCCCGCATTGTGTACATGAAAATTCACAAAAAGCTGTATCAGTGGTTTCTCTGATATTCACTTCAACGTGAGACCCTTATGGAGCTCAGCACCTCATTTGTGATCTTGTCAAGTGACCATGTTGGTAGACATTACTACTTGAGTTTAATCATTTCCAAGAAAGGCAATTTGGGTTTGGATTTGGTTGTTTACTAGGCAGGAATTGGCTTCTGTATGCAGTGCAAACATGGACTCTATTGAACCTATTACAAATGTTAACAGAAAAGTAAAGCTGAGAGGAGGGCTCTTGAGTCATGCTTGGGTAGCACAGTCGGTAGAGCACTTGCCAGCAAAAGGCAAAGATCTCAGTCCCACACAGTTTCTCTGTCAGGAAGTTTCAGATCAGTGCACACTCCACTGCAGAGTGCAAATTTCATTCTGGGAACAGAAAAGTAAATTACCAGGAAAAGTTAGCTAAAAAGGAACTAGGGCCTCCGAGACCATATCTTTTGATTGAGAGAAAGTGACTAAAAGTGACCATTTAACAAGGAAGTGCACAGTTAGCATAAGTGAATGTGTTGGTTTAATGTAAGAATATCTGATATTCAGCTCATATGTAAAGTCACACATCTATTGGGGATCTTGTATATTTATCCGAAAAAATGGAAAAGCAAGAAAACTACCACTTGCACAAAAATGTGGAACATAGAGTTGTGAAAGCTTACACATTATTTCATTCTTGCCCTAAACTGTACTTAATTATAGTTCCACAAAACAATTCTTTCTTTTGTCAGATACGTTATGCACATTATTATTATTATTATTTGCAGTGGCTGTAATTGTATAAACTTGTTGATAAGTATAACTGTTATACAACAGAGTCTATTACTTTCACAAACTTAGATTTATCTGAATCTAAAATTTTGTGAACACCCAGAATGTATACTCATGAGCTGCCACTGATTATATGGGATGTTGTGCCACAACCTACTGGTATATAGTGATGCTGTTCAGCACTGACAATGCAGTGATGCACACTACAATTAAATAATACATGAAAAAGTGCAAGTAATCTTGAACTTTGACCTAATTTGGTAGTTGTAGAAAAGGGTTAGCACAATTGTGAGTTGTAGTTCACAACAGCAATGTTAAAGATAGATCATAAGACTGGGTTATCAGTCACATTTATCAAATCTGAATGCTGCAAGTCTAATAGCATCAGCCCGCTGTCCCACTGCTTTAGAAGCTGGACAAAAGTAACAAGAAAATCCACTAAGTCCAGAAGCTGTTTGACAGTATGGGACATAAGGAACACATTAAGATTAGAAAGGGAAGCATTAAGAAGACCAAGGAAGTCTTACAGCTAGGTGATTGACATGCTTCTCCATGACAAAACTGGTGCAGAATTCGAATAGCAGATTCAGGCTCTTTTGTGAAACATATTAACGCAAAGGATTACGTAATAATAAATGATGCTGAAGGCAACAATTTGGACAGCAACCACAACAGTATAGCTGGAAATGACATCAGGGGCATTGCAAAGAATACTATCCACACTAGCGAAGGTAATTTTTTCTTTGGAATGTGTAAATGCAAAGTCCGAGACTCACTCAACAGAGTAAATTCAAACATGGTCATAAATAATACACTTCGTGCATCCCAAGTTACAAAAGAAAAGGATCACCCTTACAACCGCAAAGAGAAAGAAACTATTATTTAATTTTAGTAAACTGCAGGAGTATACAAAGTAATTTTGCAGAATCAGTATCAGTTATTAAAGGTAATATTGCCACATAAAATTAGAAACAATAAGTCAAGTGAAATAAGTGAATAACGGTGAAGTCCTATATTCAGATTGAAATAAATGTCACAAAGATAGACTAGATGCCAAGGGTGAAAGCGTGTTTACTGCCATAAAAAGCTCTCTAGCATCTAGTGACATTTTTATTACAAATTCAGAAGCTGAAATAATCTGTGTGACATTAAGCATAATAAAAAAAAGGACAAGATTATCAGATGTCTGAAGTTGTGTTGGCAGAGTAAAGAGAAACTGGAGAATACTGGAATAAATTTCCTGATTATGCTGCTGCAATAGGGGAAGGCTTCAACTTACCAGGTATAGAATTTGAAATTCATGTGATTAAAACTGTTACAAGATACAGCGATTTATGTGGGGTTGTTCTGAATGTACAGTATGAAAATTATTTCAAGCACGTTTTTTGTGAATGTCTAGTGTGAAAATTATTTCAAGCACGTAGCCTGATAATGGACTCATGACAGCTATCTCTTAAATTAACAGATTCAAACTTTTTAAATCAATTAATGAAAATCAATATCAGTTTTAGAGAGTTGCTGCAAATGGAAAGAGACTCCATCACAGGTTTAAGTAGAGTAAAAGCCTAATTGACAAAAAAAAAAAAAAAAAATGGACACAAGGAGAGCAATGTGAGAAATGTTCAATGAGTTCAAAAGCAACTTTTGCTAATGGGTCTGACTAGATGTACTACAGGGTTCTGGTTTTCCTGAAAGTCGATAAGCAGATAAGAATTATTGATTCTGCTAGCCTCAATACCAAAATGCACTATACATACAGAGGGAAGATCAAAATACTGAAATTGGCCATCTGAAATTGTTTCACAATGGAGTATCATAATAAAATTCCTGTGCTCAACCATCATACATATTCCAAAATGGCAGGTGTTGGAATAAGTGATAGCGAAATAGAAAAAAGCTGAACTGCAAAACTTTCCATATTGCTGACCATGGGATGGACAGCCCTTGTGACACTGCATGAACACTAGCACTACTCGAGGCATATGCTGCATGGTCAACTGCAGTAACAGCAACCTTGTCAATAACTTCCACTGGTATAGGATGCCTTCCTCTTCCACGTGCCACACCAAGCTCGCTCACGTTTTCAGATGTCATTACCATCTTCTTTAAACAATTTAATGACATTTGACTTCTCCACAGACTCCGCAATAAGTGACACTCTCTCAATGCAACACTGTAATTGTTGCAGGACACATAAAACAGTTTCACTAAGAGCAAGTGGTCATTCTTCTCAATAACCATATTGTTCACACGTAACGGTTTGTCAAATGACAGCATGGATGTCATACCATCATATGGTGTACAGTGCCAGATTTGCACCTGGTGCCCACAACTGGATCTCAATTGTTTTACAGCACAATTCAGTTCCGCTTTAACACATTAGCATATCTACCAAATTTTGCTGCCCTATGTTAATTATGACCCACACTGGATCTCTGTGAGTAGCTGCACTTGAATTATAGCCAATAAGTACTTTTTATGAAATGTTGTGGGCCCTGGCCACAGGAACACAGACATAAAGACTAAAAAAAAAATTAAGCATGTACTGCAAGATAATACAGTTTCTACTCAAGTGAATGAAAGGAGTAACCATTTACAAAACCTTGTAAAGTCAATGTTGACAAACTTGAAGGGCGTTACAGAGTTAAATGTAAATCGAGTCAACAAACGATCAAAACACAGAGTATGAAAAATAACAAAAAGACAATTAGAAAGCAGCAAATCTGATAGCAAGTGAATTAAATAAACCAGTTGCAGAATTCATGTGAATATGTAAATTTGAATGGAACAGCACATATTGTTTAAAAATGTTATTTGAAAATATTTTTCCGGTTACATGTGACAGAACAGAAGATTTTGGCACACACATGACAACACCACAAAAGATAACTGCAGATCAAGCTGGTAAAAAAAAAAAAAAAAAAAAAAAAAAACCAAAAAAAACCATGAAGGACAAAAATCTGAAAGGCTCATAAACAAGTGAGTTTAGGAATATGACAACTTTAAAAATATTTAGGACAGCCTACCTTACAGGAATCAGAGTTTGAACTTCCTTATTGAAAAATTCAGAACTAATCAGGTATATGAACAAGCTATAACAGTAACAGGAGCTTTCATTTGTAACTGAAGAAAAAAATGAACAAAAATGATGTGGTAAAGATGTCAGAATAATTTAACAATAAAGAAGTCAGTAATCTACTCAAATATGGAATCAGAAATAATCATTCCTCCTCCTAGTACCACATAGAAATGTTGTGACTAAAAGTTAATAGAACAAATGTTGTTGTTGTTGTTGTCTTCAGTCCTGAGACTGGTTTGATGCAGCTCTCCATGCTACTCTGTCCTGTGCAAGCTTCTTCATCTCCCAGTACTTACTGCAACCTACATCCTTCTGAATCTGCTTAGTGTACTCATCTCTTGGTCTCCCTCTACGATTTTTACCCTCCAATGTTAATTTGTGATCCCTTCATGCCTCAGAACATGTCCTACCAACCGGTCCCTTCTTCTTGTCAAGTTGTGCCACAAACTCCTCTTCTCCCCATTTCTATTCAATACCTCCTCATTAGTTATGTGATCTACCCATCTAATCTTCAGCATTCTTCTGTAGCACCACATTTCAAAAGCTTCTATTCTCTTCTTGTCCAAACTATTTATCATCCATGTTTCACTTCCATACATGGCTACACTCCATACAAATACTTTCAGAAACGACTTCCTGACACTTAAATATATACTCGATATTAACAAATTTCTCTTCTTCAGAAACGCTTTCCTTCCCATTGCCAGTCTACATTTTATATCCTCTCTACTTCGACCATCATCAGTTATTTTGCTACCCAAATAGCAAAACTCCTTTACCACTTTAAGTGTCTCATTTCCTAATCTAATTCCCTAAGCATCACCCGACTTAATTCGACTACATTCCATTATCCTCGTCTTGCTTTTGTTGATGTTCATCTTATATCCTCCTTTCAAGACACTGTCCATTCCATTCAACTGCTCTTCCAAGTCCTTTGCTGTCTCTGACAGAATTACACTGTCATCAGCGAACCTCAACGTTAACAAAAAAATGGCTCTGAGCACTATGGGACTTAACATCTGTGGTCATCAGTCCCCTAGAACTTAGAACTACTTAAATCTAACGACATCACACACATCCATGCCCGAGGCAGGATTCGAACCTGCGACCGTAGCGGTCACGCTGTGCCAGACTGAAGCGCTTAGAACCGCACGGCCACACCGGCCAGCCAACGTTAACAAATGTTAAAGCTGCAAATTTGATGCATAATGACAGTAAACTTATGAAAGGATTATGGACAGAAGTTTACAGCACACCAACCTCTCTCTTAAATCATATCAGGTTTTCTTTAAAGACAAACTCTTTACATCTGAAAGTAGCAAAACTCGATTACATCCATAAGTTTCAGAAGATTATGTAACATTCATATAAACAAACAGTTCTATTCATTAATTCAATGATGAGGCGGAATTTCTTATAAATGGAAAGTGATCTTTTCTAGAATGTAAAATAATTTGTCAGTTTCTAGTGATCACATGTAATTTGATGTCTCTTGGGTAAAATTTCCACTTGTGAATCTGGTTGAACACGATATCCAAAGTAATTCCGGAGGAAATAAAAATTCTGGTGAATGTAACACAATAGAAGAGTAAACAGATGGAATTTTTATGGATGACAATGCGTCATATCACAGGGCCACAACTTTTTTGGAATAGTTTGAAGAACATTCTGCACAATTCAAGTGAATGATTTGGCCACCCAGATTGCCTAACATGAATCGGACACTTATGAGATGTAATCGAGAGATCAGTTCATGCGCAAAATCCTGCACCGGCAATACTTTCAAAATTGTGGATGGCTATACAGGCAGCATGGCTCAATATTTCTGCAGGGGACTTCCTGCAACATGTTGAGTACATGTTACATTGAGCAGCTGCAGTACATCAGACAAAAGAAGGTCTTGCACAATATTAGGTGGTATCTCATGACTTTTGTCACCTCAGTGCAAAAATAAATCTCAGAATACAATTTGAAAATGTTAATCACTAATGCAAAGAAAGACACCATACTGTCGTCAGATTTTCCTGAATATGTTTGTAGTAGAAACCCTTGAAGAGTGCAGAAAAGTTTACTCAGTAGAATATGAGAATGCACTGCATTGAGACATGCTCAGTAACCTCAGTTGACAGCATGCTATAAACAAATGAAATCAAATAAATATAGTCATGGAATATGCAAATATTTTTCCTTCCTTAGTATGATGTGAGGTACTGACCGCAACTGTAACTGTAGGTACTCTACAGTTCATTGTTCAAGATAAGTTGCAAAATACTGAAGTAGAGATAAAAACAAACTGAGATCTCACATTTTTGCACCAATTCTGTACAACACAAAAAAGTTACTTACTTTTATGTGCTGCGTCATTGATAGGTACACAAACGAAAGGTACAGAGCTTGGTTAGCTTTTGGAATGCACTTCCAATTACAAGCCCATAGGAAAAACATGCGCGTGCGCACGCCTGCCCCCCCCCCCCCCACACACACACAGCTGTCCGCCTACTGACGAGGGGGGAAGGGACCAAACTGCGAGGTCATCGGTCTCTTGTTCCCAGTAAAATAATTACACAGGGGAAAGAAGAAAAGAAAGGAGACATACAGCACAGTAACAGGAGAAAGGAAGAACCAGAAGAAAGACAGAAGGACATCCAACACTACTATGATCAAAACAGAAAACCTCAGAGAGGAGCAAGAAACAGGCAGAAGGGGTAAAAACAAGAGAGGAGATGACCGTGGCTGGCCGACCATGAGCATAAAAAGGAAAAGCCAGTCACTCTGCGACAAATTCAAACATCCAGCCTAAAATCATTAGAGTGGAGAACACAATAGAACAAAGGACATGCTCAAAAACTTATATAGAATGATAAAACCCACCATCACATATAAAACGTAAGACTAAATTAGCTGATGAGGCATTGTCAGCTAATACTAATGGCAATGAGTCCTGTAACTGAACAGTCCTTTGCAGGGCAGCCATAGGAAGGCAGCTCACAAAGATATGGGCCACTGTCAGCCGGGCGCACCACCAAAACTTAGATGGGTCATTACGGCGCAGGAGGTAGCCGTGTGTCACCCAAGTGTGGCCAATGAGGAGACGGCACAGAACCACAGAGTCCCTGCGAGAGTCCCGCATGGAGGACTGCCACACATTCGTAGTCTCCTTAATGACACACAGTTTGTTGTGCATGCTAAGGTTATGACATTTCGTCTCCCAAAGCCGTAAAACCTTGCGGCATAGTTGTTTGTATACATTCCCTTTAAAGGTGAAGTATTAATGGGTTAAGATGAAGTTGATTAGGTGTACGAGGAAAGAAGTGGAAGGTTTGGAATCTGCAGGATGTTGGGAGAGTTAGCTTTCAATCGCATCAAGGTCATGGGCATGAAAGATGTTGGTATACAGGGAGGCTGTATCAGCAGTGACGAATTAGGATCGAAGAGGTAATGGTATGGGTATGGTGGGCCGACACAGGAAGTTGTTGGTCTCTTTAATATGGGAGGCTAGGTTTTGGACTGTTGGTTCGAGATGTTGATCATAAGGGCTGAGATTCTTTTGGTGGGGGCACTGTGACCAGCCACAACAGGGTGCCCAGGATTGTTAGGTTAGTAGATTTTGGGGAGCATGTAGAAGGTGGGTGTGAGGGCTGTTGTTGGGCTGAGTAGTGAGATGAATTCAGGGGAGAGGTTCTGGGAAGGGCCTAGGGGTTTCAGCAAGGATTGAAGGTTATGTTGGACTTCTCGGATTTTGTCACTTTGACAAAGCTTGTATGTCGAGCTGTTGGACAACTGGAAGAGGCCCTCTGCCAGGCAGTCACTCCAGTTCATCACAACAGTGGTGCAACCTTTGTCTGGCGGGAGCTAACAATCCTAGGTACCCCACTGTGGCCAGTTACAGTGCCCCCACCGAAAGAATCTTGGCCCTTGTTGATCAACATTTCCAACCAATTATCCAAAATGTAGCCTCCCACATTAAAGGTACCAACAACTTTCTGTGTCGGTTGCCCACCATACCCCCACCCTTACCTCCCGGATTCCTACTTGTCGCTATTGATGCAATCTCCCTGTACACCAACATCCCTTATGCCCATGACCTTGCTGCGATTGAGCACTAGCTCTCCCAAAGTCCTACAGATTCCAGACCGACCATTTCATTCCTTGTACACCTAACCAACTACACGCTAACACGTAACTACTTCACCTTTGAAGGGAAGGTATACAAGCAAATTCATGGCAGAGCCATGGGCACCCGCATGACACCCACCTATGCCAATCTCTTCACGGGTCATCTAGTGGAAACATTCCTAGCTTCCCAAAGCTCCAAACCCCTGGTCTGTCAACTAGAATGAATGGCCACTGCCAAACTGTTGGCAAAAAGAAGGCGGACCACCCAGTGGCACAACATGCAAAAGAGCACAATGTGTGAGATTTAAATTCAATGGCTGGTTCACATCCCATGCCATATAGATCCTCCCCACCACTAGCAGCTCTAGCAGCTTTTCTCTGAGTTGCACAGATGGGATCTATCCTCACAGCACATTGTTTGTGGGATCTATCCTTCCAGCACATTGTTTGCTCCCATAACCCCTTCCTGGCCTAAAACTAAGGTAACTCGTGCTGCCTGCAAACCCCCCCCCCCCCCCCCATAGTTTGTGTGTGTGTGTGTGCGCGCGCACACGGACATTTTTTTCGTACTGGCTTGAAAAGGGAAAAGCATTCCAAAAGCCAGCAAAGCTCTGTACCTTTTGTTTGTGTACCTATTGATGACGCAGCACTTCTGCCTTTCAGTGAGTTGTCTCCTTTATTCTTAAATAATTCATAACTCTCAACTAGAACTTACTGTACATTATTACTTACTTTTATGATGATTAATTTTTCTTCTGCACCTCTTGTTTCTGTTCTTCAACACAACCTTTTGACTATGATGATTTATTTTATCTGTTCTTGCAATACTGCCAACCGCACTTTGTTGTTGCTCCTGAGATGAAGATATGACGTGACTGTTGAGTGCCGTAAAATCATCAGTTTGTTCTTTAAGATAGCTTCCTCTTACAGTATGAGAATAATGATGATTGTTGTATCTGTGAAGATGAGAATCACTTCGAGTATGGATAGTATGGTGGTTGCCAGTTTGTATCACTGAATCAAATGCCTGTAGGGACTTCTGTTCAGGCAATGGACTGTGATCAGCTGTAATAATTTCTGTTGCATGACAACACTGACTAACAGGATCATAACTGCCCAGATTAATTTGGCCTGTATTCGTTCTCAATATTGGTGTATTCTGTGCCTGTAAATTCCTATGTTGAGTTGAGAGGTTCCCATTTGGTGTGGGAAGTGCAGCATTGGTTCGATTGTATTGAATTCTAACTGATTCTTCCCCATTATTCAAATATTTCACAGAAAGTCGCATAGAGCGCCGAGGCCTTGTATTCTGTGCTTCCACACTGTTTGTTTTGTCTCCTCTACAGTAATCTGGAGCGTCACATGTACCTCCATAATCCAAACTGTCAGGAATGCAGTCATATCTCTTTGGAGACAGGAATGATCCTTTCTTTGGAGTGATTAGTTCATCCTGTGTCTTTTCTTTTCCCAAGGAAATGAAAGGGAAGGGCAATGGTGTGCTGCAAAGCATCTGCCTACCATTTTCCCTAAAATCAACATTTGGCAGAATGTCTTTAGTAGCTAGACTGTTTCTTTTACAAGAAGAAATATTTTGTTTCTCCCTCCCAAATATACGCAGAGAGCGCCTTGGCTGGGCTTTTATATCTTCTTGACCTACTGTGGCTGATGTGTTGTGTTCAAAATCCTGAAAATTTCAAACAGATTAATACTAAAATATAATGTATCCAATGAAACAGCAATTTCTATTATATATTTCAAACAGATTAATACTAAAATATAATGTATCCAATGAAACAGCAATTTCTATTATATATTTAATAATAGCAACACACAACTAAGCTTCAACATATTCCACAACTCTCTGCTGCCATCTAGGTGGATTAAACTTACTCACTTTATCTCTCTCTCTCATCTAGCTGTCCACTCTGAAAATAGCAAAGACAAAAAAGTGTGCTTGTGACAGCTGTGGCCTATAGCTCTAATTTCAATTACAAACTATAACAGAATTTTGTTAATTTTTTTAAAGTTATGGGTCTCATAATGGAACAAATACAGGAACTTTACAAATTTCATGCATAAATTGAAAGCCACACAAAAATTAAGTAACACAGAATTCCATAACAAATAATTTTATTGCTTTGATATCTTTAATAGTATTTATTATTTCGGCTTAAATACTACTCTTCGATTAATTCACAATATACTGATGTTTTAATTACTCTACTTATACAGAGCAAGTTTATGAAACATATCCATTTTTTATTGTAGCATTTTCACATACACACTCAGATACATTAGCATTAACTCTCCCACTTGGCAACTTTTCCTTTATAGGAATCCCCTTTTTTCTAATAAACATAAAACCTTTAGGAAAGGCAGCATTGCAGAGCATTGAAACAGTTGCACTTGACATCATACAAAAATACACTCATTTTCATACATACTACGTACATGCAACAGTATTCCATGACCTGAAAATACTTATGCTCAGGGTATGGGATAATTTTGTACTCAAACAAACAATTTTCTTACCTTCTCTTGATTAACACCAACAGTGAATTTTTTTTTCATCCATTCAATTTGCTAGCTTTGTAGAACAGAATGAATCAAGCACAGTCAACAGGTTATGTATTTTGAGTTAGTGTGTAATTGAAGCTAAATTATGTAACTCACACACAACTGTTCTCACCTTAACACTGTAAAACTAAACAAGTATACAATATTTCTATCCAAATTACAGTTGTTGAAGATTTGCACAGAATAATCAATGAAAGAAACAAAGGACACTTACGTACATTCAGGTGAATGGTTCACAACCATTGCCATAACAATGAGTACTCTGCAATATTAATGTACCGGGTGATAAAAAAGTCAGTATAAATTTGAAAACTGAATAAATTACGGAATAACATAGATAGAGAAGTACAAATTGATACACATCCTCGGAATGACATGGGGTTTTATTAGAACAAAAACAAAAACATACAAACGTTCAAAAAATGTCCGACAGATGGCGCTTCATCTGATCACAATAGCAATAATTAGCATAACAAAGTAAGACAAAGCAAAGATGATGTTCTTTACAGGAAATCCTCAATATGTCCACCATCATTCCTCAACAATAATTGAAGTCGAGGAATAATGTTGTGAACAGCACTGTAAAGCATGTCCGGGGTTATGGTGAGGCATTGGCTTTGGATGTTGTCTTTCAGCATCCCTAGAGATGTTGGTCGATCACGATACACTTGCAACTTCAGATAACCCCAAAGCCAATAATCGCACGGACTGAGGTCTGGGCACCTGGGAGGCCAAGCAAGACGAAAGTGGCGGCTGAGCACACGATCATCACCAAACGACGCGCTCAAGAGATCTTTCACGCGTCTATCAATATGGGGTGGAGCGCCATCCAGCAGGTGTTTATCAGCCAGGCTGGGGATGATGTGATTCTGTAACATATCGGCATACCTCTCACCCGTCAGGGTAGCAGTTAAAAAACCAGAATCATGCATTTCCTCAAAGAAAAAAGGCCCAATAACGGTAGATGTGGTAAATCCAACACATACCGTAACTTTCTCATCATGCAATGGAGTTTCCATGACAGTTCTAGGATTTTTGGTAGCCCAAATTCTACGGTTGTGGGCGTTGACAGACCCTCGGAGCGTGAAATGAGCTTTGGCGGTCCACAACACGTTACTCAACCAATCGTCATCTTCCGCCATCTTTTGAAACGCCCACACCGCCAATGCCCTCCGCTTCACTAAATCGCCAGGTAACAGTTCATGATGCCGATGGATTTTGTACAGATAGTATTGGAGGGTATGCGTCAGTGCCAACCAAACAGTAGTGTCTGGAATGCCGGTGCGACGTGCGACTGCACGAGCGTTGATTTCCCCGTGCATAGACTAACCCACTACAGTCTCCATTTCTTCCTGAACTGTCTCAGCAGCATTACGCCTTGTGCTCGGTCGGCCACTACAGGGTCTATCGTCTAAACAACCCGTGGATTCGAACTTCGAAATCATTCTCGCCACAGCTGCATTTGTCAACGGACCTTTAGCTATTCGAATCCCCTTCCTATGGCGATAGTATCGTGTTGCTGAACTAGCACATTCCCCATTCTGATAATACAGCTTCACTAAAAGCGCCTTTTCAGGTAACGTTAACATGCTGTGACTGCTGGCACATCTGATTCTCTCTGTCATTACTGCTCCTTTTATACATGATTGTCATGCGCAGTCACTGATGTTTTGCTGCCCAGCGCCATGACAAGACATTTTGTGAACCCACCCCCCTAACAGCAGAGTTTACACCTAGTGTAGAACACCCTGCTGAGCACAAGAAGCTCAATTTCAATGGCTACTTCACAAACTCAGCCCATCTGGAATTTTCATCTCAATACTTCTCTTAACTATGTAGATGAGGATTGTCTAACCAATACACCCTTCAATGTCATAATCTCCTAGACTCAATCTTTGCTAGGCCCTTGCTCCCACACATCCCCACCCTGCTCCAGGACCCTAACAGCATGCATCCTACACCTACACTCCTCTTCACAGTCTTTCCTTCCTCTCTTCTGTTACCCCTCCCAACCCAACCCTTAACACCATTGTAAGCCACATCACGTACTGCAATGAAATCAACAGTGCCAATGCCTATGTCACAGACTCATCTTGTGCATATTCTGCCTCTCCCACCTACATTCCTATTCAACATACCTGCTGACTGTTGACTCCCTCCCAGCCAATGAATAATACTCTGCCCCAACAGACCTTCCTGCTCTCCACCTCCTTCTCCTTTCACGTACCCCATTTAACAAAATCCCTCATGTAAATAAAACTAGTCAGAACTGTAGCCCTGGCACAGTGTATTCAGACAGCACAGTGCTGCCATACAGGCGCGCGAGCGTGTGTGTGTGTGTGTGTGTGTGTGTTGTTTGAGAGAGAGAGAGAGAGAGAGAGAGAGAGAGAGAGAGAGAGAGAGAGCTGTAGCTTGAGAATTCACCTGAAAGCTAGCAAACTTTTCTGTCAGTTAGACTGTCAGCAAGAGCACATCGCTAGTTCCTGCTACTACTAAGGCGAGTACACTGTTTGCTTCCTACATATTTTTATGAGCTTCAAACAGGAGCGACTTATTTTCAGTTAGCTGTGTAGTTACTAGTTTATTTTTGTAATTTCTTGCGAGTTTGAGTGCTTACTAGGCACAATATTTTATTTCAAAAACAGTGTAGTGTACAGTACAGCCGTTGCTATCGACCATTGTATTGACTCTCTTATCGTGCAGGCTTTTGTTTTTTTGGCTGGAACAGCTCAGTGTCAGTTAGACTGTCAGCGAGAGTGCGCCGCTAGTTCCTAATACTACTAAGGTGAGTACACCGTTCACTTGTTACAAATTTTTACAAGCTTCAAACAGGAGGAGTGCAGTAATGAATAGGAACTGTGATTGTTGTGTACAGACGCGAGCTGAGCTGGCGACCCTTCACTCACAGCTTCAGGCTGCGTTAGCTTCCGTCACACAGCTTGAGGCTGCTTCCAATGGGCGTCACTGCGGGGGATCGGATGCGGGGATCCGAGGGACGTCGAGCATGTCCCACGTGTCTTTCGATCGGTCCACTGCTGTGAGCTCCCCGGGTACTGCCTGCACTGAGGTTAACCCCTCACCCATGGTCGAGTGTGAGATCATTCCAAAGTCTGGCAGGCAGTGAAGAACTTTCCACGTGGCCGATCGTAGGGCCTCCCCGGTTCGTTTGACGAACAGGTTTCGGGTGTTATCTGTGGCTGACGATGTCTCTGAGCTGGATGCAGTCGTCCACCCCGTTTGAGAGGAAGCTTCTCAACCCGCAAGTTCTGGGCATTCAAAGAGGGTGGGTTTGCTGGTAGTTGGGAGCTCCAACGTTAAGCTCGTAATAGGGCCCCTTAGGAACATGGCTGCCAAGGAGGGGAAGGAAGCAAGTGTGCACTCTGTGTGCATTCCAGGTGGAGTCATTCTGGATGTGGAATGGGTGCTTCCAGATGCCTTGAAGAGTACAGGGTGCAGCCAACTGCTGGTGGTGGCTCACGTCGGTACCAATGATGTGTGTTGCTTTGGATTGGAGCAGATTCTGTCTGGTTTTGGGCGGCTAGCGGAAATGGTAAAGACTGCAAGTCTTGCTTCTGAGATTACTGCGGAGCTCACGATCTGCAGCATCGTCGATAGAACCAACTGTGGTCCTATGGTGCAGAGCCGAGAGGAGGGTCTGAATCAGAGGCTCAGGCGGTTCTGTGACTGTGTAGGCTGCAGATTCCTTGACTTGCGCAATCAGGTGGTGGGTTTCCAGATCCACTACACACAGGAGGCAGCTACATGGGTAGTGGGAGCTGTGTGGAAGGGACTGGGCGGTTTTTTAGGTTAGAGGGTCTCAGGGAACCACAGAAAGGGTGTCCGTCAGAAAGTGGGCAGGTAAAACACAGTAAGGTAGTTGTAGAAATGATTGGTATTGTAGTTGTAAATTGTCATAGCTGTGTTGGGAAAGAACCAGAGCTCCAAGCCCTAATAGAAAGCACTGAAGCTCAAATAGTTGTAGGTACAGAGAAATAAGTTCAGCCAAAATGTTTTCGAAGATCTAAGAGTGTTCAGAAAGGATAGATTAAATACAGTTGTTGGTGGAGTATTTATTGCTGTCAGAGGTAGTTTGCCTAGTAGCGAAATTGAAGTAGATAGTTCATGTGAAATAGTAGGGGTATAGGGTATACCTGACAACCGGACTATACTATTAATTGGATCGTTTTACCGACCCCCCGACTCAGGAGATATTTTTGCTGAACAATTCAAAGAAAACTTGAGTCTCATTTCAAATAAGTACCCCGCTCATACAATCATAGTTGGTGGTGACTTCAATCTAGCCTCGATATGCTGGAAAAATTATACGTTTAAAGCCGGTGGCAGGCACAAAACATCAGCTGAAATTGTACTGAATGCTTTCTCAGAAAATTATTTTGAACAATTACTTCATGAGCCGACTCGAAGCTTAAATGGTTGTGAAAACATACTTGACCTTTTAGCAACAAATAATCCTGGACAAATAGTGATTCTTGTGACGAATACAGGGATTAGCGACCACAAGGCAGTTGCTGCTAGGCTGAATACCGTAACACCTACAACCATCAAAAAGAAACGCAAAGTATATCTATTTAAAAAAGCTGATAAAAATGCTCTGAACGCCTTTTTAAGAGACAGTCTTCACTCCTTCCGATCTGATCATGTAAGTGTAGAAAAGTTGTGGAATGTTTTCAAAGAGATGGTATCAACAGCAATAGAGAGATATATACCACGTAAATTAATAAGTGATGGTACTGATCCCCCATGGTATACAAAACGCATCAGATTAATCCCCAAGAATGGCAAAGTTTTACAGAAGTTAGAAATATGGCGTGTAGTTCAATGCAAGATGCTTTTAATAATTTCAACAATGAAATTCTGTCTCGAACTCTGGCAGAAAACCCAAAGAGATTTTGGTCATACATAAAGCACACCAGTGGCAAGACACAATCAATACTTTCACTGCGTGATAATAGCGGTCATGTCACTGATGACAGTGCCACTAAAGAGTTATTAAACACGGTTTTCCAAAACTCCTTCACCAAAGAAGACGAAGTAAATATTCCTGAATTCCAATCAAGAACAACTTCCAAGATGAGAAACATAGAAGTAGATATCCTCGGTGTAACAGAGCAGCTTAAATCACTTAATAAAGGCAAGGCCTCCAGTCCAGATTGTATACCAGTCAGGTTCCTCTCAGAGTATGCTGATAAAATAGCTCCATATTTAGCAATTATATACGACCACTCGCTCACAGAAAGATACATACCTGAAGACTGGAAAATTGCTCAAGTCACACCAATATCCAAAAAGGGAAGTAGGAGTAATCCGCTGAATTACAGGGCTATATCACTAATGTCGATTTGCAGTATGGTTTTAGAACATATACTGTATTCAAACATTATGAAGTACCACGAAGAAAATGATTTATTGACTCATAGTCAGCACGGATTCAGAAAAAATCGTTCTTGTGAAACACAACTAGCTCTTTATACTCATGAAGTAATATGTGCTACTGACAGGGGATGTCAAATTGATTCCATATTTTTAGATTTCCAGAAGGCTTTCCACACCATTCCTCACAAGCATCTTCTAATCAAACTGCCTGCCTATGGAGTATTGTCACAGTTGTACAATTGGATTCGTGATTTCCTGTCAGAATGGTCACAGTTCGTAGTAACAGATGGAAAGTCAATGAGTAAAACAGAAGTAATATCCGGCGTCCCCTAAGGAACTGTTATAGGCCCTCTATTGTTCCTGATCTATTTTAACGACATAGGAGACAATCTGAGTAGCCGTCTTAGAATGTTTGCAGATGATGCTGTCATTTATCATCTTGTAAAGTCATCAGATGATCAAAAGGACTTGCAAAATGATTTAGATAAGATATCTGTATGGTGCGAAAAGTGGTAATTGACCCTCAATAAAGAAAAGTGCGAAGTTGAGTACTAAAAGAAATCACCTAAATTTCGATTACGCTATAAGTCACACAAATCTGAGGGCTGTAAATTCTACTAAACACTTAGGGATTACAATTATAAATATCCTAAACTGGAACGATCACATGGATAATATTGTGGGTAGAGCAAACCAAAGACTGCGATTCATTGGCAGAACACTTAGAAGGTGCAACAGGTCTACCAAAGAGACTGCTTACACTATGCTTGTCCGCCCTATTCTGGAGTACTGCTGTGCGGTGTGGGATCCGCATCAGATGGGACTGATGGATGACATCGAAATAGTACAAAGAAGGGCAGCTCATTTGGTATTATTGTTAAGTAGGGGAGATAGTGCCACAGACATGATAAGTGAATTGGAGTGGCAATCATTAAAACAAAGGCATTTTTCATTGCGAAGGGATCTTCTCATTGAATTTCATCACCAGTTTTCTCCTTCAATTGTGAAAACATTCTGTTGGCACCCACCTACATTTGGAGAATTAATCATCACGATAAAATAAGAGAAATCAGGGCTCGAATGGAAAAATTTAAGTGCTCGTTTTTCCCGCGTGCCGTTCGAGAGTGGAACAGTAAGGGGACAGCATGAAGGTGGTTCATTGAACCCTCTGCCAGGCACTTTATTGTGAATAGCAGAGTAATCACATAGATGTAGATGTACATGTCTTGTTCATGAGACCGTCAACATTTCAACACCTCTGGGGTTCGGTGGGTTCTTACTTTACTCCTATATTATTTATAGTTATTCTACTAACCAAAGTGTGGTGTTAACCATTCCTCAATTTGACTCCAATTAAAGATTTGCTACAAAAGTAAGTGTAACTTCATACATGAAGTCTGGGTGATATTAAACATGGATAATCATACGGCTTGTACAGTGAGGTGACAAAAGTCATTGGATAGCGATATGCACATATACAGATGCTTCATTAAAGGTGTGAGGAAGGTCTACAACAAACCAACTCCACTACGACCTTGCCATGAGTGACAGTGCAGAATTCCTGCATATGTTCCCCATATGTTCACTCCCTGAGTATGTGACTATTTAATTCATTCATGTGTAAGTCTATTGTAAAATAATAATATGTGTACTCAAATTATAAATTAATCCTGTATGTGTAAATGTAAATCCAATATCACTCTAAACAATGATTAAAGGATGAGTATACAAAAAAATATATCCTGAAAAAAAAATTCCTGGTTAGGGTCTTAATTTAGAACACAGTCTGAACTACTGTAAGTTTCATAACAACATACACATTACTGCAGAGTGAAAGATTTGTTCTGAGAGCTTTCAACATCACCCATGTATGCCTGCTATTGCCAATGTGTCACAACAAAGCACCAGTTCACTTTCAGTATTCAAGAAGAGTGATGTAGATAAATTTACATCTATACTCTGCAAACCACTGTGAAGTACATGGCAGAGGTTAATTGTGTATCAAAATTTCTTCTCGTTCCATTACTTATGGATCGTGATAAGAATAATTGCTTCAATGCCTCTGTGCTTACTGTAATTAGTCAACACTTGCTATGTGGTCCCTACCTACAGGAGTGCATGTAAGCTACACTCTCAAATTCCTCACTTAATACTATTTTTTGAAACTTTGTAAGTAGCCATCAAAGGTAACTGGTGTCCATCTTCAAGTAGCTGTCAGTTCAGGTTTTGTAGCATCTCAGCAATGCTCTCATGTGGATCAAACAAACCTGACACTGATTGTGCTGCTCTTCTTTGTGTACCAATACATTCAGTATACCTTGTTAGGCCTCTTTGGTATGTGTCCGACACAAAAGAGCAATATTTTAGGATGGGTCACATGAGAGTTTGGTAAGCAATCTTACCAGCTGCTTTCCTAGCTGATCAGCTTATGAATTTTTATGATTTGGCTAAAATTATGATTTTGTGTTTTACAAATTGCAGAAAATTTTACATTTCCAAATAAATTTTGCATGTTTCCAATCGTTGCACAACTTCAAAATTTATCAAGATATCATGGAATATTTGTGCAGCTTGTTTCAGATAGTACTTGCTTACAGACTAGTGCATCATTTGCAAAATTCTGATGTACTGTTAATATTGTCATCCAGGCCATTAACACACAGCATGAACAGTGAGAGTCCCAACTTGCTTCCCTGGATCACGACTGAAGTTACCTCCATCTGTTCATGGTTCTCCACACAACACAACATACTGCATCTTTCAAACAAATTTCATGTGATTTCTCATATGACTGTACTTTCTGGCCCCGGCAGCCAGAGACAGTGGTCATATGTGTGTAGGTTGCATTTGCACAAACATGTGTGTGTATGTTGTCTATTTCAGAAGAAGGGCTTCTGGCCAAAAGCTTATGTGTTTAGTAGTCCTTTTGTTGTGCTTGTCTGCAATTCAACATCTCCACTATATGCTGAGTAGCAATCTATCCTTTCCATAATACTGTACAAGATTTGCCACTGTCTGCAGTAAAACACTTTTTGGAAGCCAAGAGATACTTCATCTATCTGACTGCCTTAATTCACAAGTTTCAGAATGTCTTGTCACAAAAATGCAAGATGGTTCCCACATGACCAATTTTTGTGAACTCCATGTTGGTTGGCAGATAGGAGTCATTTTGTTTGAGATATCTCATTATGATTGAGCTCAGAATATGTTCTATAGTTCTACTGTGGAAGGATTTCATGACAGCAGCTGGTAGTTTCGTCAGTTACTTCTCTTACCATTTTTGTACCTGGGTGTGATCTGTGCTTTCTTGCAAGCACTGACCAATGCATTTTTTTTATTGTTCAAGGTATATACAGTATCTTAAGAGAGCAGCTAAGTCATCAGAAAATTCTGTACAGAATCTCAGATGGATTCCATCAGGCTCAGGAAATTTGTTCAGTATTGTTGTTGTTGTTGTTGTTGTTGTTGTTGTGGTCTTCAGTCCTGAGACTGGTTTGATGCAGCTCTCCATTCTATTCTATCCTGTGCAAGCTTATTTATCTCCCAGTACCTACTGCAACCTACATCCTTCTGAATCTGCTTAGTGTATTCATCTCTTGGTCTCCCTCTACGACTTTTACCCTCCACGCTGCCCTCCAATACTAAATTGGTGATCCCTTGATGCCTCAGAACATGTCCTACCAACCGATCCCTTCTTCTAGTCAAGTTGTGCCACAAACTTCTCTACTCACCAATCCTATTCAACACCTCCTCATTAGTTATGTGATCTACCCATCTAATCTTCAGCATTCTTCTGTAACACCACATTTAATAAGCTTCTATTCTCTTCTTGTCCAAACTATTTATCGTCCATGTTTCACTTAGCAGTCTCTTAATGTCACTGACACTGATATCTATTTCATTCGTATTTGTAGTGGTTCAGGAACTGAAGTTGGGCTGGACTTTGTAATTTTTCTTTGTAAAGGAACAATTGAAAACTGCATTCAGCAATTCTTCTTTTGATTTGTTACCATAAATTTGTTTCCATGTCATGCACACGTGTATGGACTCTAACTTTGATGTTACTGACAGTCTGTCTTCTTTGGGGTTTGTGAAACATTTCTCAATAAGGTTTCACTTCACTAACCATAGAAGGCTTTACGCATTGTCCTTTTGACCTGCAAAATTATTTCTTTTTGTATCCTTTGGTTTATACCTATTGTGCAGCAGTCCATGTTTCTTTTGAAGTTTCTTCACAGGCACTGTATACCATAGATGGGTGTCTATCTTCAAGAAGAGACCTTCTGGACACAAATCTGCCCAGTATTTGGTCAATAAAACTGGTTCACAGTGGAGTTTTTGCAGAAGCTGAAGTAGGCACTCTTCATAGATTCCAATGCACTGAAGACGAATATGATGATTAAAATTGTCTCCGAGCTCAAGGTTACAAGAAAGTGGGACTTTATGTTTCACGTATATTGCTATCATAATCAATAGGATACATACATGAAATAAACTTAGGTAACTAATTCATTCAAGTCATTTCTTTGCCTTCCTCTTGCCAGTAGTGCCTGGAGCATTTCTTGGTGACATCCAGCAGAAATCAGCCAACATAGCAGCAGTCCACCATCCTGTGTACAGCTGTATCATGAAAGAAATGTACTGGTGGCACCAGCGCTGTGCTCATCACCACATGCACCACAGTTACTGGCAACACAGTGAAGCGGTTGTAAAGGAAGTGCATCTTCAGGGTCACAATGCAGCTAATGACCTTATAAGCATGAATGAGTTCATTCAAAAGGCCCCTGTAATTTTTGGCTCTCCTGTTTCCCAACAACTATGCTGTCACACAATGAAAACAATGCCACACATTCAGCTGATCAGATGTTAGAGTGGACGTGTGCGTGTCCCCAACAGCTGGCAAATCTGTGGACCAATGAATATCCACTTTGTGATCTTATCTGTGATGAGTCATGAACACCTCTTACACAACTACTGAGATGCTGCTCCATTTCTATACAGAGTCTTAATAAATACTGTCATTAATCCCATGGTCGGAAACAAATTTGTTTGGATCAATGGAGTTCTTTGGCAATATTTTTTTATCCAGGTATCAGAACTACTCATGGAGGCCATTTCCTCTGTAAGCAGTGTTTTTCTCTTACACAATTATGCCACTTCCACAGGTAGCAGCAACCCCTACAGCATTGACTTTGAAACCTCCATATGTAGTGTTTTGAGAATTTCGGGGTAAGTTCTAGAAACACTTGGCTCTCCACCATCTCGAACATCCGATATTTTAATGACGAGGGTGAGAGAGCCTTTTTACTGCATCACACATATCTGTGTGTGTAGGAGGGACAGCTGTCACAAGAAACCAGGAGCTGCGTGAGACGAGCGGCCCCAACAAGTGGTTACCAGCAGCGCCTTGGAATTTATATCAAAAAGTCTAAGAGTGTTGGTATAATGTTCCGTGGTTTGTGGTGTCATGAGGATTGTTACAGAGACAGATGAAGTGTGTATTGTATAGAGACTCTTACTTCATGTCTTGGCTCTGCATAAGGCAGCACGTATGTAACTGTATGGGTGTTTTGTTGATTCTGACATTTATCTTGGAACCAGTTGGCTTGCAGAAGCTTGTACAGAATAACTGTTACTTTGGGGATACGAGTTGAAAAGATACTGTTGTTGAATTGAAAGATTCTATGAGTACATGATTTATTTCAAGAATAGAGTGTTGGTTAATATTATTCCCTTTAACCTGACAGTCTTCGGAGAAGAATTAAACAGTGAGAGTGACGTAGCTGATGACCCAAAGAAGAGGATCGGCTGCATGCACAATGTATGAGTCAACTGGAAGAGACATGTTAGTCGTGCAACCCAACAAAGCACTGTGTGTTGTTGTCCAAGAAAGCATTAGAACGTGGCAACCAAGTGACAGTACTTGAAGAAAAAGGGAAATTGTAAGCCAAAAACGGGAAGAAGATACTTGAGTTGCCATAGCAACTAGGCATAACAAGACTGAGAAACTGTTTCGAGTAAATGCGTTGTGTCTGCTGAACCAAAGGAAGAAAGTTGCGAATGCAACACAATGTAAGACGGGAGAAGATAATAACGTCAAAAGAACGGAGGGAAGATTTCAACTTTTTGATTAAGATTTGGCTGTGGGGAGGAAGCAATTCTCACACACGCAGTAACCAGCCACCGACGTCAACGCAGTAACCAGCCGAAGCCGACATAGTAACCAGCCACCGACGTCAACGGAGTAACCAGGCAACGCCGACACAGTAACCATGTGACGGCATTACTCAGCTTTGTGGTATTTTGCGAGTGAATAATTACCATAGTTTAATCAAAACTGTTTACCGGTGATTCTCCTAAATTCAATCACCAAGTATGTTCCTGTCCTGTCCTATTATTACAATAATCCGAGTACTGTTTTTGAAAAATAAAAATTACAGTGCCAATTAATTTTGCTTATGAAGTAAATGATTCAGTTAAAGATTTGAACTTAAAACATTCAGTAATTTCAGTCTCACTAACTTTAAATTTGAACTTTAATCTGAGGCAATCTAATTGTTGCAAATAGCAAATCAACTAATCAAATTAAAATGATTCCTGGCACTATGAACAAAAGCACTAACTATAATTAATGAGTGAGTGCAAATATCAGTGATTATTGTAATTTGTTGTTAGTAAAGTTCTGGTTCAAATTTTGACTTGCAGTCGTGCTAAAGTATAATAATTACCTTTTGATACAGTAATTATCAATTTCTACTTCCCTGTTCAAGAGTCAATAGAGTTTCTTTTAATTATTTTTTGCCATTTTCCAAAATTCATATGAAAATAGTAGACGTTATTGTGAGGTAGCGCCATTGTCACTTACAACAGTAAGTACCCATTAATCTAAGTGTTATCTTGTATGTTTTCAAAATTTCAGCTCTGTTAGTTAATGATGTTTCGAGTGCAAACTATTTTCTTTCTCGCTTTATTACATAAATGTTTCAGTTGTTTTTGCTAACATGCATGCAGCCCTCTGTCGCCGTGCGTGTTCGAGTAATTCATGACATTGACTGTTCGGCTCATTAATTCACCTACTGAACAGAAATTTTGCCCAATTGGGCTGGCGACCGTATTTCTTTTAGCTATAATTATTTCAGGAACTCTTATTATTCTGTTCCGATCCACGTGGTACCCCTTCTCGTGGGCACAGTACGTGAATGATAACACAAACCTTCCAAACAACCATACTAAATTTTACAGTAATTAAGTAAGTGGAATAAGTTGTCCTGGAAGGCATCTTGTTAACCTCCCCCTCATTTATCAACTTTATGTTGAATCTTTGGAATGATAGCCTTTTCAAAATTTTATTCCAATTGTTTAGGCACATGTTTATATGGTCATATATTTCTAACATTGTCGATAGAAGGGAAGGGGGACGTTACACGTGGCGATGCTGGTGACAGGACAATTCTTAATCTTGGGATTGTCTCCTGAGCCAAATTTGCACATTGTTGCGAACGAAGTGTCGTCCACATAGTATACCGCAAGTGAAGAGATGAAATCACGTGGGACAGAAATTAAGACTTACTGTAATTAACAGAGTTCATAATGGAGAACGTTAAGAATGGGGATTTGGTAGACGTTAGCGAGAATCAGGCGGTTAAACACAGGGTCCCACAGGAGGCGGTATCCATTGTTGAAGGTCGGGTGGCAAGCTTCACAGACGCTGCCGTGGGAACACAAACACTATCAGAAATGAATATCAGACTACTTTTGTTTCTTTAAAAAATAAAAAGAGAAAATTTGTGGACCAGTGTTATTATTCTAAACTGGAGTCAGAGTTCTTCTAAATGCTCCAGCCCAGAGAAATGATACGGCACTACTGCCTCTTTGTTTTGTTTCTGAACATGTAAATTTTTCAACTTACTTTAGTTGCTCTTTTGACTTGTATAATCATTTTTACTATGACTGTCTCTTGTTCACTGATACCGATTATAATGTGAACATCTTCAAAGAAGTTGGATCTATTTTTTGATGTGACATCTAATATATTTCCATCGTGTGTGGGCTCCCACACTATTTCTTCAATGTAGTTTTTAGAAAGGCATCAGTTATTGTTTGCAGAATGCCTTGTCATGCACAACACTTACAATACTGTAATTATAACAAGCAATTATTGTATGATTTAAATTTCTTCCATTGTTGATGATATGACTGAGGGAACATATGTATTAACAAAGTGAAGTTTTCTTGATAGTTGTCGGATACACATGGGGTTGAGCATGGTAGTCGATAGCAGGAACCACCTATAAATTCATACCCATATATTATACCGAGTCTTATTATACCGAGTCTTATTCCAACAATATCATATATGACACAATTTCTACCTCAGTGATATTTTGGTTTCTTGTTTACTGTGACCATGTTATGCATCAAAATCACATTTTAATGAAACAAATATTCATCTACAAGCAGTTTTATTAAGAGTAAGCCTTTTAAGCAAACTTGGTTGAACTATTACCTGTTGATTATATTTTAACAAATCAGCTCCTTGAACTAACAGTTATTGTAAGTCAATGTACAAAATTCAAACACTTATAAACTCAATGGCTGACAGCGCTGTAATTCCTCCCTAATGAACATGAAGGTGTGTGACGCAATGTGGCGGAAGACTTACATTTGAGTTAATATACAGCAGAAGTTGGAGCAAGTGGCCAAGACTACATATAAGACTCATATGGAAGAGTAAATACAAGGTTACAATAAATGACTGAAGCCATTTCATAAATTCACTGTTGCTGGATTAATTCACGTATTGTCACAAAACTCAACACTCACACAGAAAAACTTAAAAAGTTTTGTACTGTAGCATCCGCACTTCAGATACTTGCCACAAGAACGCAACAGTGAGCAGTTAGGCAAGATGTTAACAAGTGCTGAGAAAGCATATGTTGTGCTTGAAATGCATTCACATCAGTCTGCCGTAATACTGCAACAACATTTCAGAATGAAGTTCAACCATGATCCCCCAACTGCCAACTCCATTCAGCAATCATATGCAGAGTTTAAAGCTTCAGGATGCCTGTGTGAGGGGAAACCAACAGGTTGGCTTGCAATATGTAAAGAAACAGTTGTCTGCGTGCTGGAAAATTTTGCATGTAGCCCACAGAAGTTCACAAACAGAGCAAGCAGGGAGCCGAACATATTACAACCGCCGTTTGGATGATCTTAAGGAAATGAGTGAAGCTGAGCCTTAATGCTTGCAATTGCTACAAGCCCTGACTCACGAGACAAAGCAGAGACTTTGAATTTTCGGACAGTTGAAAAGCAAAATTGTTTGTGAATTGCACAAAAATAGGCTTAATCTGTGAATCTGTGGGTGAAATTCACATTCAAGTTTCACCAAAAGTTAATTTGTTCTGTACAGTGTCATGGTTTAAAGTTTACGGTCCCTTTTTCTTCTTTGAAAAGACTGTTACAAGATGTGTATCTGGACATGCTGGAAAATTATCTCACACCACAGCTGGAGACCAACAGTGTGGACGTCATCTACTGACAAGATTGTGCTCCATCCCACCTGCATCATGTTTGTGGATTCTTACACAGCAAATTGAGAAACTGATGGATTGGTTGTGGTGGGGTTGATGGCCAGCAATTTATGTCAAGGCCTCCACGCTCTCCCGGAAGAACCCAGTTATGGACCTGATATCTGTGGAGTCACTGGAGGGAATGTATGGAACACTTGTAATATCTCAGAAGTCGTTTTTGAGTTGTGTGTGTGCAAAGTCCTGTGACAGTACGTCAAAAAATATAGCTACAGAAAATCTGTGAAATCATTTCAATCATATATAATAACCTTGTATTATAAATAAAAGCTGTTTATTACTTACTTTGCCAACAAAGACCTGGTCTATTTGCCTTCTACATAACCAGTAATGCTGTCATGTTTTTTCATTTATCACCCACAGCTTTTATGAATATTTTTTAAGTTAATTTGTGAATATAAGGGAGTCAATGAGATGCATCAACATATCTTTTCTCTGTGGGTGAGGGAGCAGAACATATCTAAAGAATTACAGAAGATACACAACTACAGCCTGGCCTTTGTCTATTGTAGCATTTTTATGTAACCATGCCATAACAATGCCATATTGCCAGACTAATGCATTGATAAATTTCTTTATCTTCTTAATACTTACATATCTTCCACTGGAACTAAGTAGAAAAATTTCCTCAACTACTCTTGCATAATATCTGTGCAAGTGGCAGAGCAGTAAGCATTACAACTCCAATCTCAAACACTTACTTTCCAGAGTCCATCAGAAAAGAATTTGGGCAAAATGTCTAAAATTTTTATCACACACTGAGGAGGAAGAATCTAAAATTACACTAATTCACTCTCTTGCGTAGACCCACACAATCACTCTACCACACAGGCCTTAACACCAAAGAAAGGTGAAAGGTGCTATACACGATATTAAAACATACGTAAAACCACAGAAGAGCTAAAAGAAAGGCACATGGAGATGGGTAAATGAGTAAAGTGTGGCACACAGTGATCTGTATGCAACAAGCACCACGCATTGGAGAGCCCTCTCACCAGAGCAAGAAGCCATGCATTATAGGGCTGTGGCCTACACAAAGATGAGTAAGAAGGACGTCGTGACTGAAAGGAAGTACACCATCGCCGCATAGTGGACTTAACTAAATGCAGCTTCTACTTGGTTTCCCATCAACTCGTAACTCCATATTTCAACATCCAGGTATGCAGGGGGATAGGACACTGAAATAAACAAGGATCGCTACACACTTCCTTGGCTGCTACAACCGTAGTACCCATGTGTCCTCGTACCCAAAGGAAAGACACTTCCTTTCCCACCTGTTGAATGAGGATGTCCTGTATATTCTGGACTACGTTATCCACTGGGTACGAACGCTGTAGAGAGTGAATGGAACTCAGAGAATCAGAACAGACAAGGAATTTAGTCTCATCTGCTCCAGTGCCCACAATATCACACACAGTTCTTCGTTGAATACAGTAAAGTCTTCAGCCAGTTGGACCTTGAGGACACGATCTGGGAAAACAACAGAGCAATCAACGGAGTCCTCATATTTTGACCCACCCATAATGTCAGCTGTAGAATTGAGGTGCTCAGTTAAAAGATGAGAAAATAAAGTACTAAAGCCATATGCAGCCGTGGAATCTCTCCTGCATTGCACTAAATCTAAAATCATCCTGCGTTTCTGGTCAGTAAAAACACTGGATTTGGGACTGTACATGCTCCAGATGAAGTGACTCCATCACACGCTGCATGCAGATTCCAAATAGCACTGTTGCTTATGACAATGGGAGAAAAAGCATTTCAGAAGTGGATGAGCACCCATAGAGCAGAAGGTGAAGTCGGAGCTGCGAGGAACCTACAAGCCTGATATACCTTGATGAGCTGCCGTCACGCAGTGAGTGATGTTTCTACAGCCTGCGAATGGCGCTGATCCTGTAAGCACCTGTGGCCTGCCTAATCCCCTCATGGTGGCTGGTGTCAGTGATCATCATGTAAGATATGACCTGTACATTGCACAGCAATAGTCTCGCCGTGAACACACAAAAGCTCTATAAAACTGGAGCAGACATGCCCTGTCTGCTCCCCAAGACCTGTGGCTAAGGCACTTTATGATATTCGGTGCCTTCTGGGCTCTTGCTTTCAGATCTCTCAGGTGCGGTAACCACGACAGCAAAAATAAAGCCCAGAATCCTCACTGAGTCTTTAAAATGTAGAACTGAGTCCCTCATAAGCCAGGTAAATTAAAAATATGACAAGCATGATTAAAACGAACACGCACACACATTTCTCTGCAGAAAACTGAAAAAACGTCTTTGCAGCCCGCTCCTCTAACCTCTGTACTGTAAGTTGCATTTGACGGGTCACTGTTGCAAAACTGGAGGAGAAACAGAAAACAGTAAAATCATCCACAAATAAGGAGCACTGTACAGGACTCCTTACCATATTCGTGATACTGTTTATGGAAAAGAAATTAACACGTGAAACACTGCCCTGAGGAACACCATTTTCCTGCTCAAAACAATCTCACAGCACATCCCCAACCCGGGATCTAAAAAAGCACTTAGACCAGAAAGATCATATGAAGAGTGGGAGGTGGCCATGAAAGCCCCACTGATGGAGTCACTCGAGAATACTTTACTATAAAAAACACATTCTGGCCAGTAGCATGTGTTCTGCTACTGTAAATTCTACCACTCTGAATAAGTCTAGAATCAGGAGGACTGGTTACAAAAGCTCTCTTACTTGAATGGGTGTTGGTAGCTACCAGGGGCCTGCTCTTTCTGCTGGTAGGGGAGGAAGAGAAAATTTCGAAGGATCCATCCCAGTCCTATGAGCAGCTAGGGAAATAAAAGTCTACCCAGACAGAGCCCTGTGTACCTAGATAAGCCTTATGCAACATAAGTGTGGCACGCTCCCCAAAGGTTGCCCGCTAATAACTGTTCCATCTCAACAGCCAAGCATCTCATGGGCACGCAGCAGACCTTGAGATTGAGGGTTTTTTTATGGAGGTTTTCACCATCGTTGCAATACGGGCGATAAAGCCAGGATCCCCATTCCCTGTGACACTCAACATTCCACCACTGCACCACCAGAGCTTATGGTGACAGATGACTGCTGGCCCTCACCATTCCTCAGTTCAGGAACCTTGGGGTCGCGAATGAACGCTGAGCCGCTGATGGCAACACACACAGATACCCTGCTCTTCAATTCACAGGGCAACACCATGCTTTTAACACAGAACAAGTGTGCTCTGAAGCCACTGCAAGGTCTTGGTAATGAGCTACTACTCAGTTACAGTAGATCCATACCTCCAGTGATTGATGTAGGATCATAACACTTCAGTGCAGCAAAATGTCCAAACAGATCTGTTTTATTGATGAAATAGTAAAGTAGTGGTGGCTTACCAAACCACTAGCAATACTGTACAAGTATTTCCCATGAGTCCTGCGTATAATAAAATTATATTTCATCAAATATTCTGCAAAATCACATATGAACAACATGCAAAAGTTGATATTTGATGATAAGCAAGTGCTAATATTTTTGGTGTGCTATATCTGCCAGTAATGCATTAACTCATATGTGAGAAGATGGAATAAGATGAAATGGAATGCTGTGAGTCTAAGAAATCCATCTTCAAGTGATCTATTGAAGGAGCCATCCACTATTTCATAACCATAAATCTGACTAGTCCACAGTCCCAATTCTGAATGCTGATACATTTATTGGTCAACACATTAAAGTAACTAGCAACAAACTGACTCATATGAGCTTCAAAATCTCTCAGACAATCATAACAACAACATCCTCATTCTCCAGATAATGAACAAGTGGGTTACAAACTATGTATAATTATGAACAGTGACTTATTAACCTTTACTCATTGTTACAAATATCATAAGTTATATCTTAATTTGGAGAAAAACCTCACCTACTTCAAATCAGAAATAGAACTAAAGCTTTTACAGGTCCAGCCAAAATGTCCCAAATCTAACAGTTTTTAAGAGACCCTCTTGAATTTCACTGTTGTTTACTAAAATTTGAACATCAAAAAGGAAAATGTAAATCAGGATTGCTGGGCAGAGCAAATTCCATCCTCCCAAACATGAGGTTGGAGTTTTAACAACTGCACTGCTTCATTTGGTTGGTCCCTGTTGTGGCTGAAGTCTAGATCAGGCCCAGTGGCAGTCGCAGGAGTGCTTATCTGCTGCTTATAAGTTGAAACCGTGTCAGTTCCGCGTAGCCAATAGGATGATTCTGTAACATAACTGATGAGAGGTGAACAGAGGCAATGTATTTCTAGTGCCAAAAATAAAACCATTTTCGAGTTTCGAGAGAAATTTTTTGCGATTATGGCAGCGAGTGCTATAAAGTGGACTGATTTAAGTGATTTCGTTCTGCACAGTGAAGTCGTCCATTTGTGAATGTCTTGTGGGTCAATTGCAGAAACACAAAAATGTATCAAATGTGGTGGTGAAATGACTCACTAAAATTCGAACATCACAAAGTAACGAAGAGAAAAGCGAATATGTGCACTATATACAACAAAATGGACTCCAAATAAAAGGTGACAACAGTATAACTATAAAAACAATAGTGCATCAAAGAATAAACAGTCATGTCCTACACAATAACACCCATTGCTTCTTCATTATGATATTTAATCTGCTTACAATTGCAAATGCACAAAACTCCTTCTGCTCTCACACACAAAATTTTGAATGAAAGTTTTGAGGTTCTATGCTACATCATGATATGCATCTTGGAGAGATGTAGTGGATGAATTCAGGGAGTAGTTACACTGCAGAGTACTACTCGATATTATTGGCAATATAGTTTGCTACACAATTCTGATGCCTAGTGGTGGTTCCATTATATTTAAGAGTGATTTCTTGTCTATTGAACATTAATTAAAAGTTCTATTGGTCTTTATTCAGTTGCATACACATTCTGATGTATTTAAGAAAAGGAACAGGCATGCAAACACTTATTATGAGTGAAGTTATCACTATAACATTTAGATGTTTGGAATAATTCTGAAGTTTGACTCACCAGCCTACGACACAATAGTGGTGCTGCTCGTCCAGGACTACATTTTTTCTTATGCAAGACTTCAACAGTTGAGCAAATAGTGTTAGTGAGTGCTACTTTTACCTCTTCTTGGATAATATTTCTCATTTCTAACTTCATTGCTTCTCGCATTTGTTCTTGGAATTTCTCAATCTCTTTCCTGGATAAAACTTGGACTAGACATTATACAGTTCACAATTTGTTTATCACTTATAAGAAGTTCTATTATAATAACTAACTCATAAATGGGTTCGAGCAGAAATGCATAAACAAAAATGTTATTTTTGTTCATTACTTAAATCCTTTAACCACTCTCTTCATCAGTTATTCTATTATATACAACACACTCACCGAAACACTGTCTTTCTGTCATTTGAAAGAGGCAGCAGTTCTCTAGAGTTGTGGAGCAGTGGACTATAAACCATCGCAGAAACATTGTTTGCAACGCAATTTCTAGTTTTCTTTTCCTTCTGTACAGTCATCAGCACAATTTGCTCTATTTTCTCATTGAGGTTACTTTCAATCTGGTCACAGCACCTCTTCACAATGGGACTGAAAAAGTATGCCATAGTCACATTTATTTTTGTAAATAAATGATCTTAAAAGTTAAACTGTATTTGAAATACAGCAGTACATAAATTCCTTATTCAACAACTTTCAGAAAATCCAAAAATATTTTTATAATTTGGACAGTGGGATTTGGCGTGTACGCGTTTGGAGGGCGGGACCACGAGAGCATTACTGAAATGGGGGCATTTCAAATTTCTTAAACATACTAAAAAGAAAGCTGCATTCCATGTGTAAGCCATATAATTCTGGTGAATGAGCACAGATTTCTTTAAAAAATATCTAAAAGAAAGTGAAAGCATAGCAAGGCACTTATACAAGATCTAAATAAATAATAAAAAAAAATAGAAGTAGATTCTGAGTGCCAGCAACCATACAGAATTCCAACTGTTAATTTAACGGAGCCATTAATTGGGAAGTAGGCCACAGATTTACATCCGTAATGTAGGTAAACTGACAACAAAATTTTAAAAAACATATCTTTATCCACTGGAAGCTCTGTTTCAAAACCACTATCAGAATCTCTTCGCACAATACCTAACACTAGTAATATCTAGAATGCTTTCACCCACAATCCACTATTGTTTCCACAGAACTGTCCCAGAAATTTATACCAACCAGGAAGATATAATCTTCACCCCTCAATGTCACAGTTACAACTAACTTTGTAAAAATGTGATTAAGTTATGTACAAATTAACATTCTTTACAAGTAAGGCAGACCATTCACGAAAAATGAGAATCACTGGGTCACTGACAGGCACACACAAAAAAAGAAAGATAACTTGCTAGCTTCTGAAGTAATCCTTTTTCGAGTTAAGAGTACACACACACACACACACACACACACACACACACACACACACACACACACACACACACACACACACACCTGTGTCCCTACATGGCATCAGCTGGAGGAACAATGCCTGTACTGCAGTTCGACAGGATGGGTGGGTGTTGTGTCAGGTGGGTTGTGTAGAGGGAGAGACAGGTGGGAGGTAGGAAGACACGGTGTGGTTGGATGGGTAGCAACTCAGATGGAGGCATCTGGTTTACTAGCTAGGATTGCAGGTTGGAAGGGTGGCCAGTACACAGGCTACACGTGTGATGTGCAGGTGTCACAACTAAAGAGGAGCAACGCACACTGAAAGTGACAGGGACGTAAACTGGGATGGAGCGATAGAAGGGAGGAAGGGGAAACCATTGTAGGGACAGAGGGTTACCAGAGATGGAGGGCAGGACAGTTAGGGGAGAGAAGAATTAATTGCAAGGATAACTTCTATCTGCGTACTTCAGAGAAGCTGTTGGTCAAGGGAAGGATCCAAATGGCCAGGATTGTGAGGCAGCCATTGAAACGCCCAGTTCCTTGTTGTGCCACCGGGTGGTCAACCCTGTTCTTGGCAACAATTTGGTGGTGGTCGTTCATCCTGGTGGACAGCTCGCTGGTAGTCTTACCGACATAAAAACCTGTGCAGTTTTGCAGCAGAGTTCCATCCTAAATCTTGTGTCATCTGTCCTTTGTTCCTGTCTCATAATTTACATATACTTTGATTCTCCTGTATTATCCATCAACTTTTGTTACACACACACACACACACACACACACCCACCATCGGTTCCGAGCAACATGGTCGTGAGCATTTTTTGTGATACCCTGTTGCACCAATCACAGATATTATGACTGTGTCACATGCTGTTCTACGAATCACCCATCCACCAGATCACAGTTATAACATCTTCCTAGCAATCAACTACTAGATTTCACTTCTGAATCCTACCATCCCACTGACACATTGCACCTGTCAGAATTTTACATCTTTTCCCTTATACACAATCAAATATACTGATTTCACAAAATTATCCTAGTGCTCTCAGCACAATACTTTCCTTCTTTTCACTCCCCGAACACCCGCTCTGCTATCCAGTTCCCCTTACAACCACTTAATGCTGTGTCTAATCCATTTCCCCTGTACTTTCCCATATTCCTACATCATCCCTACCCCCAATGAACCCGTGCTCCATCTATTTGTCCCTTTCAGAAACATAACACCTTCCCTGGCTAAAGCACACCCTCCACCCCTAACCATAAAAATCCTTTTTTCTGGAACCTTCTCAGATTCTGCCAGCCCATATCCCTGACAAATCTGGTACTGCAGAAACACATTAAACTGTGGTGTCTGAAACATTTATTTGTTCAACCATTGTCTTGTCTTAGATGTTTAATGAAAAGAAGTATTTGGCCTACCTATGAAAAGTGAAACAAGAAACGATAATACTGTATACTGCTCTATCAGTAAATTGATCTCTTAGGATGGATAGGATGTGAGACTGCTGTGTACGGAATCCAGGAGGAGCTGGCCACTGTTCGTGAACAGCTGAACGTGTTGATGGCCGCAGTCAGCCGTCTTCAGGCTGCTGCCTGGGAGTGTAGCGGCAGTGGGGAGTCTGGTGTGTCGCAGGGTACACCCCAGGTGTTACATGCTTCACCCACTGTCCCTGAAGTCGAGACATCTTCGCGGGTACCGGGCGCGGTTGGGCCACCCTCTCCCCACGGGGAGTGGCGGGTTCAGCGGCATTTGCGGCGCACGAGGCTGAGGGTCAATGTGGAGGCTGGCCGTGTGGCATCGCCCGCTCTGCCTGTGAGTGGACATGTGGCTGCTCCTTCAGCAAGGCCCGAGCAGGCACATGGGGGGAGGGGTTTATTAGTGATTGGGAGCTCCAACTTTAGGCAGGTGATGGAGCCCCTTAGGGAAATAGCGGAAAGGTTGGGGAAGAAGGCCAGTGTTCACTCTGCCTGCTTGCCGGGGGGGTCTAATCCGAGATGTGGAGGAGGCCCTGCCGGTGGCGATAGAGAGCACTGGGTGCACCCGACTGCAAATTGTTGCTCATGTCGGCACCAATGACTCCTGCCATCTGGGTTCACAGGTCATCCTCAGTTCATCCAGGCGGTTGGTGGAGTTTGTGAAGGCGGAAAGCCTCGCTCACGGGGTGGAATCAGAGCTAACTATTTGTAGTATCGTTCCCAGAACTGATCGCGGTCCTCTGGTTTGGAGCTGAGTGGAAGGCTTAAACCAGAGGCTCAGACGATTCTGCGGAGATCTGAGATGCAAATTTCTCGACCTCCACTATCGGGTAGAGCAATGTAGGGTCCCCCTGAATAGGTCAGGCGTACACTACACGCAGGAAGTGGCTACAAGGGTGGCGGAGTACGTGTGTGTATGTGGGTTTTTTAAGTTAGATAATTCCCTCCCTGGGCCCGACAAGATGCCTCCTGAGACGTGGCAAGGTAGGAGTAGGCAAAATGCAACAGGGAATAACAATATTAATGTGCTAATAGTAAACTGCAGGAGCGTCTATAGAAAGGTCCCAGATCTGCTCTCATTAATAAACGGTCACAATGCCCACATAGTACTTGGGACAGAAAGTTGGCTGAAACCAGTTGTAAACAGTAATGACAATTAAGTCATCAGTCATCATCAGAATGGGAAGAAATTACATGTGGTGTCCCACAAGGATCCATCTTAGGACCATTGCTTTTTCTTGTGTACATTAATGATCTCTCATCAGTTACACTGCCAGAAGCAGAGTTCGTTTTGTTTGCAGATGACACAATTATTGCAATAAATAGTATGTCAAGTGTAGTTCTAGAAAGATCTGCTAATGATATTTTCATGGATATTAATAAATGGTTTAAAGCCAACTCACTGACATTAAACTTCGAAAAGACTCACTATATGCAATTCAGAACCTGTAAGAGGCTTCCACCCAGCATATGCATAAAATACGAAGAAGAGCAGATAGAAGAGGTTGACAGTCTTAAATTCCTGGGATTACAACTTGATAATAAATTCAGTTGGGAAGAGCACACCACAGAACTGCAGAAACGCCTTAACAAATCTGTATTAGCAATTCTAGTGTTAGCAGACATAGGCGACATAAAAATGAAAAAGCTTGCATACTTTGCCTACTTTCATTCCATAATGTCATATGGTATAATATTTTGGGGTAACTCTTCAAGTCAAACAAAAGTTTTCAGAGTCCAAAAGCGTGTAATACGTATTATTTGTGGAGTAAATTCACGGACGTCCTGTAGAAACCTCTTCAAAGAACTGTGTATACTAACTACTGCCTCTCAGTATATTTACTCATTAATGAAATTTGTCCCAAATAATATATATCTTTTTCCAACAAACAGCTCAGTTCATACATACAATACCAGGAACAAAAATGATCTGCACAAGGACTTAAAAGCACTTACTTTAGTTCAAAAAGGGGTCCACTACTCAGGAACACTCATCTTCAATAATTTGCCAGTAAACATAAAAAATTTACTTACAAATAAAGATCAGTTTAAAAGGAGCCTGAAAGACTTACTAGTGGCCAACTCCTTCTACTCCATTGACGAATTTTTTAATGGAAACAAATGATGTATTGTATATATTCATACTATTAGTATGGTTATTTCAGCTTTAAAAAAATAAAATAAATTCACATGTTCCACATCCACGAGGATCTCCTCAGCACGGATCTACGGAACGAAAAACTAATCTAATCTAATCTAAACTCAATATAATAGAGGGAAACATTCCACGTGGGAAAAATATATCTAAAAACAAAGATGATGTGACTTACCGAACGAAAGCGCTGGCAGGTCGATAGACACACAAACAAACACAAACACACACACAAAATTCAAGCTTTCGCAACAAACTGTTGCCTCATCAGGAAAGAGGGAAGGAGAGGGAAAGACGAAAGGATGTGGGTTTTAAGGGAGAGGGTAAGGAGTCATTCCAGTCCCGGGAGCGGAAAGACTTACCTTAGGGGGAAAAAAGGACGGGTATACACTCGCACACACACACATATCCATCCACACATATACAGACACAAGCAGACATATTTAAAGACAAAGAGTTTGGGCAAAGATGTCAGTCGAGACGGAAGTGAAGAGGCAAAGATGATGTTGAATGACAGGTGAGGTATGAGTGGCGGCAACTTGAAATTAGCGGAGATTGAGGCCTGGTGGGTAACGGGAAGAGAGGATATATTGAAGAGCAAGTTCCCATCTCCGGAGTTCGGATAGGTTGGTGTTGGTGGGAAGTATCCAGATAACCCGGACGGTGTAAGACTGTGCCAAGATGTGCTGGCCGTGCACCAAGGCATGTTTAGCCACAGGGTGATCCTCATTACCAACAAACACTGTCTGCCTGTGTCCATTCATGCGAATGGACAGTTTGTTGCTGGTCATTCCCACATAGAATGCATCACAGTGTAGGCAGGTCAGTTGGTAAATCACATGGGTGCTTTCACATGTGGCTCTGCCTTTGATCGTGTACACCTTCCGGGTTACAGGACTGGAGTAGGTGGTGGTGGTGGGAGGGTGCATGGGACAGGTTTTACACCGGGGGCGGTTACAAGGATAGGAGCCAGAGGGTAGGGAAGGTGGTTTGGGGATTTCATAGGGATGAACTAACAGGTTACGAAGGTTAGGTGGACGGCGGAAAGACACTCTTGGTGGAGTGGGGAGGATTACATGAAGGATGGAGAATGTATACCGCATAGACAGGCTGGACAGTGAAGGGGGAGGCGTGTTTATAGCGATAAGAAGTTCAATAGTATTGAAGGAAATTGACGGAGATCCGAAATGTGAAATAATTTGGGTGAAGGTCACGATTAAAGCAGGCTCAGACATGGTAACTGGATGCATCTATAGGCCCCCGTTTTCAAGAAGGGACGTCGAACAGATGTGCAGAACTATAGACCTATATCTCTAACGTCGATCAGTTGTAGAATTTTGGAATACGTATTATATTCGAGTATAATGACTTTTCTGAAGACTAGAAATCTACTCTGTAGGAATCAGCATGGATTTTGAAAAAGACGATCGTGTGAAACCCAGCTCACGCTATTCGTCCACGAGACTCAGAGGGCCATAGACACAGGTTCCCAGGCAGATGCCATGTTTCTTGACTTCTGCAAGGCGTTCGATACAGTTCCCCACAGTTGTTTAATGAACAAAGTAAGAGCATATGGACTACCAGACCAATTGTGTGATTGGATTGAAGAGTTCCTAGGTAACAGTACGCAGCATGTCATTCTCAATGGAGAGAAGTCTTCTGAAGTAAGAGTGATTTCAGGTGTGCCGCAGGGGAGTGTCGTAGGACCGTTGCTATTCACAATATACATAAATGACCTTGTAGATGATATTGGAAGTTCACTGAGGCTTTTTGCGGATGATGTTGTGGTATATCGAGAGGTTGTAACAATGAAAAATTGTACTGAAATGCAGGAGGATCTGCAGCGAATTGACGCATGGTGCAGGGACTGTCAACTGAATCTCAGTGTAGACAAGTGTACTGTGCTGCAAATACATAGAAAGAAAGATCCCTTATCATTTAGCTACAATATAGCAGGTCAGCAACTGGAAGCAGTTAATTCCATAAATTATCTGGGAGTACGCATTAGGAGTGATTTAAAATGGAATGATCATATAAAGTTGATCATCGGTAAAGCAGATGCCAGACTGAGATTCATTGGAAGAATCCTAAGGAAATGCAATTCGAAAACAAAGGAAGTAGGTTACTGTACGCTTGTTCGCCCACTGCTTGAATACTGCTCAGCAATGTGGGATCCGTACCAGATAGGGTTGATAGAAGAGATAAAGAAGATCGCGAAAGCGTTATGGAGATGATAGATAAACTCCAGTGGAAGACTCTGCAGGAGAGACGCTCAGTAGCTCGGTACGGGCTTTTGTTGAAGTTTCGAGAACATACCTTCACCGAGGAGTCAAGCAGTATATTGCTCCCTCCTACGTATATCTCGCGAAGAGAGCATGAGGATAAAATCAGAGAGATTAGAGCCCACACAGAGGCATACCAACAATCCTTCTTTCCATGAACAATACGAGACTGGAATAGAAGGGAGAACCGATAGAGGTCCTCAAGGTACCCTCTGCCACACACCGTCAGGTGGTTTGCGGAGTATGGAAGTAGATGTAGATGTAGATGTAGATGTACATCATCAGTATATGAACATATCGAACTTATTCTTGTATAAGTTTGAAAATATTAAAAGTTTGGTTAGCTAAAAGAAATATAAGGTACAAAAATTACAGAAGCAATTTAACATGTGTTCAGTGAAAGAAAATGCAATTTCGAGTTGAGACTATCACAAGAAACAAGTAACAAATAATACAGTCTCTGGCTGATACTATAGCAATGCAAATAAGCAAAATTTTCTGAAATGGTTATCATATGTCATCCAAATGCAAATACTATCTGAATACTGTATTTAAAATATTCCCAAAAAGAACTGGTCTAAAGTGCAATAATGTTGATGTACAACTTAATAAATAAACATTTAGACTGAAGAATTATTGTGTTCATGAAGTGCCAGATCATATTACGGTTTATAACAGCATTTGTGGCAACTATGGAAAAAGACATGGGAAAGTATGAAGAGTCAGATGAACGAATAGAATAATTAAAAAAATAGGTAACCCTAATATATAATATTGAGAAGAATAAGCCAATTCCAAGAAGAACAATATATAATCAAGAAGGAGGAGGAGGAGGAGGATGATGAGATCTAATTAGTCTGTGCAGGTAGAGAATGCTAGTGGGAACTTGGTGACTGTTGGAGTCATTCTGTAGGCATCAGCAGCATGTTTGGCAGTGTGCAGGGCAACTTCACTGAAACTTTTGAGACAGAAGTTTGACAACATGAAGACGAGAGTGCAATCAGGCCAGTGTACAGACAGCAGCTGAGGCCATGCAAACAATGAGACCAGTTGAATTTGTGAGCAGTGACTCATGTACAGTAATGTTTGTGTAAAACTGAAGTGTGAAATGTACATGTACAGGATTGAGATAATGTTGCATAACCTGAAATTGTACAGGAAGGATTAAGCCAATAATAGCTTATAACAGGGATGGAGGGAAGGAGGGAAATTGGCCACATGGAGGGGAAGAGTAGTGGGAAAAGTTAGTACAAAATCTGGATGGAGAAGGAGTGGTATGGATATAAGAGGTAAGGGAAAATGTATGTTCAGGCAATAAGAAACAAGTTAAAGGAGTTTTAAGTCAGGGGGACTGCAACAGTGCAGGGTACGCTGTTCCCACCTGTGTAGTTCAGAGATACTTGTGCTGGAAGAGAGTATGAAAGTGGCACATTCTGCTTCACTAGCAGCTGTTGAAGTCATTAATGTTGTGGTGTGCAGCATGTTCAACAATTGAATGGTGATGGATGTGGCTGTCTGCCACAGTTTGGAGGTGGCCTTTCATGAGGGTGGACAATTGGTTACTTGTCATGCCTAATAGAATGCTGATGTATAATATGGCTACTTTCATACAGGGCCTTTCCTATTATTGGGCAGGAAGAGCCTGTGGCTGGATTGTGGTAGGAGGTGGCTAGTGGATGTATGGGACAGGTTCTTGCACCTGTGTCAGCCACAAGGGAGTGACTCATGAGGTGCAGGATTGGAGTAGGGATGGACAAGGATATTCTGTAGGTGTGGTGGGCAGTGGAACACTACTTCGAGCGATGTTGGCAGGATTTCGATTAGGATATCCTTCATCTCCAAGCAAAATGAGAGGTGGCTGAAGCCCTCGTGAATAATATGGTTGTGGTTTTCAAGACAAGTGTGATTAAAGGAGTGCTGGTTGGTGGCTGGTTAATAGGGTTAATGCTGTCAGAGAAAGAGATGACATGGCAGATCTGTTTAAGGATAAGCTGGATACAATATAAAGGCTGGTAAGGTTATCTGCACATCTTGACAGCTCCTGCTTTCACTACAGATGCAGTATCCAACAATGGTGAAGCTGTATGAAAGAGACTTTTTGGCATGGAGCTATCAAAATGGAGGTGCTGTTGGTGGTTGGTGCACTTGACATGAACAGACATATTTATGGAGCAATATGAGAGATGGAGATCAACATCTAGAAAGGTGACTCATTGAGTTGAGAAGGAGCAGATAAAGTGGGTTTCAGCATAGGTACTAAGGTTATTGAGGAAGTTGCAACGGTCGTACTAGCCATCAGTCCAGATCTTGAAAATATCATCAGTGAAAGTGAACGAGACAAGCAGCTTGAAGTGGTGACTGTAAAGGAAGGATTCCTCTGAATGGCCCATAAATGAGTTGCCAAGCAAGAACCCAGGGCAGTGCCATAGATTAGTTCACAGATTTGGCCTTCAAAACTAGTATCATTGTATGTCAGGATGTGGTTGGCTAGGAGGATTAAGGTGGCTGTTTGGTATCAGGGCGATGGAAAAGGTACTGTTCTGCAAGGTCTTGAGCATGGGGGATGTAGGTGTGTAAGGTCATCATGTCGAAAGTGACAAACATGGTGTCTGGTGGCAATGGGACAGGGACTGTGGAAAGGCAGTGAAGGAAGTGAGCATTGTCCTGAATGTACGGTGTGAGATTATGGACAATGGTTTGGAAGTGTTGGTCAACAAAGGCAGAGACCATTTGGTAGGAGAATTGTATATGGGCACAATCAGCCTGTATGGGTGGACAAGAAAAAAAAATCCCAGATTTCCTGGTTAAAAACATGCTTTTTTTCTGGGTGAAAATGCACGTCCCTCAGAGCTGTAAGGCATATTAGTCCTCTGAATCATACAGCACGGAAGTTTCCTAACAGAGAACACCAAAATATAAGAAGTATGATGTCCATACTCCAATACAGAAACAGAGACTGTAATAGTGCTCCAAATGGCCTGACAGTGAACTTCAAATTCAGCGCGATACTATGTCTTCTTTCTTTGTGAAATATGATATTTTTCATCAAAACAAGTGAAGCTTTCACGCATAATATTGGTCGTCAAAAACTTTTTGCTGTTTTAATTTAATTTAATTTTTTTCTTCCCCCCCTCCCACCGAAAGTGCAGTTAGCCAAAATCACAAGAGCACAGTTTAAATTGCAGCAGCTGAGTATTTCTGACAAGCAAGATTGTAAATTTCACTGCTGTGCACCAAACATTTTGTGGGTTACCTGGCTGAATACATGTTCCATTGAGCATTTCAGCTTTTGAATAGAAAAGCTGATTACTTGTGAAATTGCTCAAAAATTCACACTGTGCTTCTTTTCGAAGGATAATTATACTTTTTGCTATCATTATTGCTTAATTTTTACCCTATGAGAGAACTGAAACAAATAAGAGAAACTAATCTTGAAGACTGGTCTTTTATAGTGTGTGTTAACCTTTGAAAACTATCAGATGTGAATATGCCGGTTAAATGTTAAATGATGGCATAAATGGCTGGTGCTCTGGGCCTAAGTGGCTGGTCTTCAAAGTGTAAGTTTTGAATGTAGCAGCTAGACAAAAGTTTCCAGAATGAGACAAAAGTTCTTTAGCTTTCACAAGCTCAATAGACAGTCGTACACAGAGTGGATTGCATGGCTACAAGCAGTATCCAGGGACTGTACATTTGTGTGCAATAATCCAGAAGGCAATCACTAATATGCAGCTTCATTAGTCAGACACAATACTAGTTTACATTCTGGATGACACAGTCTAGACAGACTTGTTAAAACTGAAAGACACTTCATTACAAATACGTTTGCCCATCGTTAGGGCTTTCGAACAATCCTTGTGTTTGACAGCACTATGCAAAACCCAGCCCAAGTTTTTGCAACCATGACAATCTGTAGATCCCCTCCACCAGTCAGGATGGATTGGCAGATGGCACAGAACAACCTGGCACTGATGTGCCAATTCCGACAATTGCCAATATGTAGCCAGTGTCTTATATTGCACCCTATCATCAGTGTCATTATTACAGACACAATGTATGTGTAGGAAATCAAGCCTTTGAGCAGAAGTATTTCAATTGCCACACAAAATGCCAGTGGACTACAAAATGGTCGATCCACTAGGAGGAGGAACACTGACTGCAAATGAACCTTCCAAGGATGCAGCACATATCAAATCAGTGTCTTCAACTACCACAAACAGTATCTCCCTGATGATCCACATTGATGATGTGCAGCACAGGTTGCAAATACACACAAGTTCTTCCACAAACATCATTAACTGGCAGTCGTACCAGTGGTTGCCACCAAAATCCTCCAGCCCAAGGATTTTCAGACAGGGACTAACTTCAATAGCAAGATAAATCACTGCATCAGGGCCCGCATCCTTATAATGGACACTATGGCGCAGTAAACATATTAGAAATAGGCCTCCTCAACGCGTTGGGACTGTAGATACGTGTGACTAAATCCCATCTACTCCCTCAGTGTTCCCGAATTCCTTGACACATTGCCTGCAAAATTCAAATCAGTGTTTTCCCAATCAGGATCACACACAGGGAGTTTTAAATATATACAACCCTATCCCATCTAGTATCCCTTAATTCTTTAATGCACGTAATGTGCCTTTTTCCTTATTAGACAAGCTGCAACTCGAGTTACAATGACTGCTGAATGAAGAAACCCTTACCCCTCTCTGAAACATTCAGTGAGCCACGCCTACACTCATAATAGAAACGCCAAATGGCATCCTACACATAGGTGGTAATTTCAAAAACACAATAAACTTCCAGTCCATGGTGGACCCATACCCAATTCCAAAGGAGGAGGACATCTTGACCAATTAGGAAAAAATTTCGCTGACATTGATCTCAAAGATGCTTATCATCAACTTCCCGTGGATGTCAAATCCCGGCAGAAGCTAGTACTCAATACTCCATTCAGACTTCATCAGTACAACCAGCTGTCATTCACAGAGGGTAGTGCCCCGGCCTTTAGTAAAGCGTTAGTAAAGTGCTGCATACAGCAAATTACCTAGACGATATCGCTGTACTGGGTAAAAATACTGAGGATCTGGCTAACAACTTAGACAAATTGTTTTCAGTGATCAAGATATCATATCTCAAGTGCAATAAGGAACAGTGTAGCTTCTTTGTAGCACAGATCAAATTTGGGACACATCCTCAGTGCTATAGACATTTCTCCTACACCTCAGTATGTGGAGGCGAGCGAAAAATTGCCCAATACAAAAGATACTGGCCAACTCATGTCATAGAACTAGTATCAAAAATTCATACCACAGGCAGCAACAATTGCAAAGCCTCTTCATAACCACCTCAGTAAAAAGGTAAAGTGGCGTTGGACACCAACATATGACGAGGCTTTGAGAGAATTTAAGCAAACCCACCCAACCCCTTGAAGCCTATGATCCATCCCAACCGCTGACCTTAGCAGCAAATACTTCTGACTGTGGAGTCGCACCAGTCCTATCCTACATTATCAAAGGGACGGAGTGGCCCATTGCATTTGTCTCCAAGACTCTGTTCACTGCTCAATGAAAACTGAAGAGGAGGTAAAGGCCATCACCTCTGGCCTCAAGAGATTTTGATTACATATATGGTAGAAAATTCACATTTCTGATTGATTATAAGTCATCGTTACCCCTTCTCAAGGCTTCTGCATCAATCTACAACAGTGGGCACTATTTTTATATGCATATAATTATGACAGCCAATTCCAGTCCACCACATAACATGCTAATGTTGATCTTCTGTCCGACTACCAGTAGGTCACACAGAACTAGACAAAGAAGTGAAAATATGTTCTCACTTAGACAACAAGCCAGAAGAATCAGCAGCTGTCCTCCCACTGGACACATCACTGGTGGGTTTACACTCTGCAGACGACCCATTCCTCAAGGAACTGCTTCATTAGAACCAGCTGAAGCAGCCTCTGATTACACAAACATCTGGCTCCTGAAATCCCGGTATACTACTGGCACAGAAGACATGAGCTTTACACCTTCCATGATGTGCTACTGGGCAAGAACCAACATAACAGGGTGGTTATTCTGCCGTCACTTGGTTCCGGCCCTTACTCCATGAGGGCACTGAAGTACAGTGCTCCCTACCAAATAGTTAGCTCGGCAGCAATTACACTGACAGGGTAACGATGCCACCATCATCGAAATGGTTGCAGCTGGCACCACCTGTCAAAGGAAGCAGGCTGAACCATCTCACCAATTATTCCCATGGTTGGACACTTCCATATAATGCTTAAGACTACACTTAGATTTTACCAGACAATACCTGGCTCATAGCCACTGCTGCAGGTCCTTATGTCTCCCGTGCATCAACATCCCATCCAGTCAAACCATCCAGATGATGATGAAAAAATTTTAAACAAAAGGGATCCCAGAGACCTTGGTAACTGATAAAGGGCCACAAATCACTTCAGGCAAATTTTCTTCTTTTTGTGAAAAGAATGGCATGCAATTAATACATACAAGGTGTGACAAAAAAGTAATAGGAATCTGTTTCTCTTAGCACTGTTGGAACTCACTTTTCGTTGTGGTGTTCAGCTTCTTCAGCGATTCTGTTTTCATCTCATCAGTGGTTGCAAAACATCATCATTTCATGGTTCTTTTAAGCCTCGGGAATAGAAAGAAGTTGCAGGGGGCACGTCCGGAGAACACAGTGGCTGAGGCAGCTTAACAGTTTTGTTTTTTTGCCAAAAATTGTGAACAAGTATTGAGGTGTGAGAGAATTATTGTGATGGAAGTTCCAATAGTGGTTTTGCCACAATTCTGGTTGTTTTAATTGGATTACTTGACGTAAACAACCCACAAACTTCCAGTTAGTATTCGTTTTTGACCACATGGCCATAAGGCAGGAACTCATGATGTATTATTCCATTGAAATAGATGAAAACAGTGAGAAGAATCTTCACATGTGTTCAAACTTGTTCAATTTTATATATATATATCGGCTAATCAGGCCGTTTCCGTTGGGACAACTGGGCCTTGTTTTCAACATAATACCCGTATACCCATGTTTTCCTGTTTTGTCACCTGTTATAACCTTCTTTAAAAATTCTGCTTAATTGTTGACTTCATTCAGAAATTTCTTAATGATGCCTACATGACATCATTCTTGGTGAAAATTAAACAATTTTGGAACAAACTTTGCTGCTACATATTCCAGGGGGAAAAAAAAGGCTTGGCTTGACCCAAAGGATATGCCAATTTTCCAAAACCTTTCTTTTTTTGATATGTTTAGACAACCATAAACTCTTGTCTTACTCACAGTATTAGGTCTGCTAGAAATGTATCGAACTCTCTCCTCCTTCTCCCCCCCCCCCCCCCCCCCGCCACCCACCTCCCCTCCCGCTGAATGTGGTGCTGCACTTAATGCCATTTTTCAAGCAAAATTTAATACAAATTCTTTGATCGATCTTTTCCGAAAGTACAAATTCACTGAGCACATGAAAACACATAAAACGTTTTTCAACTGTCAACACTAAACTGAATATTCAATACAGCTGAATATGCAAACATACATCAGCAACACTTGTACAAACAAGATAAAAACGTTTTGGAAATACACAGTATAAAACCTGCAAGATTAAAAATTCCCATTACTTTTTGATCACATCTCATACAGCACCTTTCCATCTGGCCCCTAACAGCCTACCAAGTCTGTCCACACGTTCAAGAATCAAATATCAAAATTACAATGCCATCACTCTCTGGACAAGTCCTTGACTTTGTTCCTAGCTTCATATCATGCACTTCACAAGACAGAGCCTCACCAGCAGAAAGATTAAGGAGTCAACCTTGTACATCATGACTTTCGATCATCCATCTGTCTGTCAGCAAGCAACAGTCATGAAAAACTTGTAACCACCCTTATACCATTTTATCTAGGGGACAACGACAGTGGCTCCCTGCAAAAGTAACAAACCTCCTTGGCAGGGCCATGGTCAAAGTCACCCTGACTAGCGTCATGGTCTGCCAGAAACATATAAAACCAATATGACTCCGCAAAGGCAAAATCTCAAACATGGATTATATTCTGTTCTTTTGCCAGAGAGCGAGAGCCAGGAGGGGCTACAAAAAGTCAACACAAGATCATCTCAACTCCCAGTGCTGTGGGCTAGCCTGCTCCTGCAGTACCAACACCAATGGAAGTGGACATCATGAAGGACCCAAGCCTGCCCACCACTGATGACACAGAGCAGCAGGAACACATCAAGGTGAGCCTTGCCCCCTTTGGCCCTTCTCGGAGGGGTGGATGATATGCCACAATGTTATGCCTTCGAGGCTGGCACATCATATGCTCGGTTTCGGCGGTAGCATGTGTCAGGCAACCACTTTCTGCCAAAAACAAGGTTTCCTAGTTTTCTACTAGGCGGACCTAGTAGCATCACTTGAGGTCGCGAGTTGCGGGAACCTGCTTGCTTCCGCAATACATGACTGAAAATACATCCCAAGATACAGGATCCATCGGACAGTATTTAGGCAGGCACACAGCTCTCAATCAGCAGTTCACTCCAAGCATGGACTCCAGTTCGGACATATAGTCCATGCCAACACTACTGTCTCCACCATCAACCAGCCACTGCAGCTACGGGCAAAGCCCTGGGTTGCCTCAATGAGACTGATGGATCTATCTTCATGGTTGTGGGTGTCTTAAAATTTTGCTTAAATTATTCTTGTAGTACACTGACAGTAGATTGTTCCAAGGGAATTTTAACTTCGTACCTAGACAGAACTTTAACTCCCTGAATTGACGGAGGAACTGAATGTTTAGTTGAGCTTTGCTTCAAGACAGTCTGAAAGAGACCTAGAATTTAATTTTTTGTGACCAACTTGTTCATTTTCAAACTACATGGATTAGACAAACAGTTTTTCTTGGTTTTGGTAGTAAACTTTTTGAAGAATACTTGACATTATTTGTCGCCTCTGGTGGATTCATCAACTGGGTGTATATGTGAATTAGAAGAAAAAAATTCTCAGATTTCCCAATTAAAACTTCACTTTTTTCTGTGTGGAAATGCACTTTTTTCCAGGTGAGAATACACTTTCCCTCAGAGCTGTAGAACATACCAGTCTTTTGAATGATAAAGCTTTTATAAGCCGATGCAGAACTTACCAGCACTCCCAGTAAAAGACAACACATTTTGAAAAGATCTTTAATGCACGCGTAACATATAAATCCCGAATTCGAGTCGCGGTCCGGCACACAATTTTAATCTGCCAGGAAATTTCATATCAGCGCACACTCTGCTGCAGAGTGAAAATCTCATTCTGGAAACATCCCCCAGGCTGTGGCTAAGCTATGTCTCCGCAATATCCTTTCTTCCAGGAGTGCTAGTTCTGCAAGGTCTGCAGGAGAGCTGCTGTGAAGTTAGGAAGGTAGGAGATGAGGTACTGATGAAATTAGGGCTGTGAGGACAGGTCGTGAGTTGTGCTTGGGTAGCTCAGATGGTAGAGCGCTTGCACGTGACAGGCATAGGGCCTGAGTTCGAATCTCAGTCCGGCACACAGTTTTAATCTACCAGGAAGTTTCATATCAGCGCACACTCCGCTGCAGAGTGAAAATCTCATTCTGGGAACATATACATTGCTTATTTTGGTGTTACGAGAATATAAATATGAATTCTCCAACTATGGCATGGTAGTTTCCGAACACATATAAGAAGTGTGATGCCCATGCTATGATACAGAAACAGAGATTGTAGTAGCGCTCCCAGTGTCCTGACAGTGAACTTCGAATTCAGGAAAATATGGCATGATAATTTGTATTCCTGCTTTGCAAAATAATGCTATTAGATGATTTTTTTCATTCATTTGTACTCCTGCTTAACGAAATAAGGCTACTAGAAGATATTTTTCATCAAGAAAAGAGAAGCTTTCACATGTAATACTAATAGTCAAAATTTTTTTGCTGTTTTTGTCCAAGCAAGTGGTTAGGCAGGATTCTAAGCGCACAGCTTACATTGCAGCTGAACATTTGGATACAGAGAACTGTTCGATATGAGTCGTTGACTTTGACCAGTGACAAAGCAAACATCAACCAAACTGTCACCTTTCAACATAAATTACACCTTGGGTAAACTACAGATCAGTCTGGCACCGTAGCCGGTTTTTTCACTATCACATTCGTTGGATTCGCCAACTCACAACCAAACTGTTACCTTCCAATCTAACCTATACCTCGAGCAAAGCTACAGATTAGTGTGTCACCACAACCAGTTTTATTTTTTTGCTTTGAAATTAGTTTGCTTTGCCAAATAACAGCAAAACTGTGAATATATGAACCTTAACATACATAAAAGGTAGTGTGACAGCAGCCATTAACGTTACGCAACTCGCCAACGATTTGAATCGAACATTCTTCTTGACCCAAAGAAGAAGGACTGTAAAATTCTCTACTGTGCACTGAACATTTCATAGGTTGCCTGACTGAATATATGTTCTGTCGAGCGACTTCTCCATAGAAAAGCCAATAACAAGTTGTGAAAACTGCTCAAGAACTCACCTTGCACCTTTTCTTAAAAAATATAGTTATAATTTTGCCATTGTTGTTGCATAATTAGTCGTCTACAGAAGGACTTTTTTCCATCCTTTACCCTTTATGTTTAAGAACGTCAAGCAGTTTGTTGATACGAAGTATTACATAATCTTTGTCCTAAAGTCTTTGGCACATTTTGCTGTGGTCAGACACTTGTATGTGCACTGTTTTTCGTTGTTGTAAATAGCACATTTTCTTTGCAAACTTAACTTTTATTTTGGTGGTGCTCTTTCGTCTGTGTTTTATTGCTGCAGTACTATTCTGCAGTAGCAGGCTAATGTCAAATTCTTTGTTAGAGTATCAGTTCTTACTAGACAGAATTACAGAAATTTAATGGAATGCTTAAACAATAAAAAACCCTAAAAAATTCCAGAATATTTCCTGGAATTTTCCTGGATGAAAAAATCATGGGTCTTTTCCAGTTGTCCCAGGGTGTACACACCCTGTTGTTCAATTTGTATGCAGAAGTGTTGGAAACTTGGCAGAAACACCCAGCTATGCAGTCAGTATGATTCATGACCACTATGGTGGTGTGGTGGAGCCTTTGTCTGCTGGAAGAATGATAAGCTCTGGATTGGTTTTCAGGTTACAGATAGCTGTGTGTTCCATAGGAGTTATGTTTGACTGACTGGGGAGGCCAGGTTAGCAATGAATAATTCCTGAAACATAGCCAAGGGATGACTGGGTGGATGGACAGAAGGATCAGAGTTGGAGGTGAGGTTACAACAGTTTTAAACAAGCTCCTATTAAGGGGGGAGAGAGAAGGGGATTGGGTTGGCTGTTGTCAGTGGCATACATAGCAAAGAAATGTCTGCATTGGAGAGAACAGGCAAAGGAAAGAAGGTCTTTAGGCATACAACATGGTTGAATTTAAGTTTTGGATTAAAGGTGAAGCAATTAGGAAGTACTGAGACTTCTAAAGGGGGAAAGTACTTTGCGGGACAGATTGACAACAGTAGTCGGCGGAAGTTTTTGGTGGTATGGAAGATGGAATAAGTCAGAAAGGCATAGTTTAGCAGCTATGTGGGGCTGACAGAAGGGTTGGATTAGAGTGTTAGGCTCCTTCTTGGTTATAGGTAAACCCATGTGGGCATAGGACAGGAGCAGATGGGACAACTTCTTCAGATGGTACTGAGAGGCTGTTCCAACTGTTGAAAGGCAAAGATCTATCACAGAGGAAAAGGATTCTGCAAAAGGAATAGGGGCTCTTGAGTATGGTATGAGCTTGGATTGTACAGCTATGAAGGATGAGACTAATCGAATTGGACTGATGAAACTGGAAAAGGTGAAGGTTCTTGCAGCAAGAGGGAGGCAACCTGAGATGCCAATTTAATGGTAAGCCCATTAGATGGGATACCATGTGCCAGACAAGATTTTGGAAAGAGGATGTGTGGTTAAAGTTTTGCAACAGGAGAGGAGAGTTTTCGGAATAAGCAAAGGTAGAATGAGCAGGGATTCATGCCATGGATGGTCAGGAGATGAAAGATTTAACTGAAGATTTGTCAAATAAAAGTCAAATATAAGAGGAGGAAAACTTATGTTCAAAGTGTTTAAACAGAAATAAATGGTAAGTGCTGTACATAGAGCATGCAGCAAGTTATGAGGAAGGTCAGGAAATGTATTAAGTAAGCAGGAGGTAGTAGCAGCATTTGTGAATAGAAATGCCTCTACTGCAAATTGAAATGCACAACTAGAAAAAACACAATCGCAGTCATATATAAGCACATGAGATCGGCTAACAGTCAAGAAGAACTACATGAGTTGGTGTGTGTGTGTGTGTGGGGGGGGGGGGGGGGCATTGAAATTAAATGTTCCTAAAGGGGCAACTGCTGTGAGAATAGGGAGTTGTAGTACAGCAGTTACTAGTGTTGTGGACTGTTACAACAGTGGGCATTTAAATTGTGCAACAGAGGATGGCTGGTTTGTGTTTTAAAGACAGGTTCTGAAGAGGAGAAGAATACACTTATTGATAAATAAATACTTGACAAATGAATTGTAGGTAAGTAAAGAAAGACAGTAACAAATGTAAAGGGTTAAGGGGTGGAAGAAAGCCAAATCGGCAATTTAAACCAATACTGGAAATTCCAGAACAGAAAATTACATAAAATAAGGGAAAGGCAGCCTCTTAGCTACAGAAGATGGGTCAATGGTGCACAGAAACATGTAACAGAAAACAGTTAACACTAGCTTTCAAGCTCTTGCTATTTTTCTAGTAAGAGTACGTGAGTGCACACACACACACACACACACACACACACACACACACACACACAGAGAGAGAGAGAGAGAGAGAGAGAGAGAGAGAGAGAGAGAGACTTGCAAGTGTAGATGCCCACGGTAGCAGCAAGAACATAGATACTGAAAGTAGTTGCTTAGGTAGATGGAGATGAGAAGGGGGTTGGGAAGGGAGTAACGTTGCGTAGGTAGATGGAGATGAGGGGGTTGGGAAGGAAGTTTGCAAGGAGCAAGGAGAGTGTAGCACGGCAATGTGAGGCAGGTCTTTCAACAGATGAGTCAGCAGCTGCACAACAGTGTGATAGGAGTTAGGGTAGAGCAAATAAGGGATAGCCAAAGGGAAAGGGAGGAGTTGGGGGAGGAGAGAGGAGGAAGGTGGTGGCGAAGAGGGAGACTAGGCGGGAGGAGGAGATTAATGTTTAACATCCCATTGACAAGGTCATAGGACCTGGAGCACAAGCTCACAATCTCAGAATTTGCCTGAGGCAATTTAGGGAAATCACGGAAAACCTAAATGAGAATGGCCAGATGCATGTTTGAACCAGTGTCCCCCGCTAAATGCGGGTTGTGAATTACACACATAAATTTTTTTGCCATGATTTTCTTTCATTTTCTATTTTTTTCTTTTGTTTCTACTGGCATATGTTATTACGATGATGTAATGTACTACTGTGGTTTTTAAATGTAAAGATGTAATTGTGATTATTTTGTTTGCCAATGGATAAATATGTTTCTTGCTTTGGAAATGTGGAAAAGTTTGTAAATTTCTTTTTGGTATATTATTAATTGTGAAAAATGCAATCAAGAACATTTATAAAGATTTATGTAATTTACAATAATGACATAACATCTGTAGGCAGGGGACTGCAATTGCTATATCAATACTCGAACAGAGGACATGTAGTAGAAGGTATGGCAGATGATGCGTCTGTGAAGCATGTGCAGGATAATGAAACTGTTTTTATGAAAAGCACCCAGAACGGTATGGACAGTGATACCGAACTATGAGAATGTCAATTTGCTTTATCACTGTGGTACATAATGCCATCACCAGTGAACCTTAGGACCAAATAAATCGGACTGTGAACGTGCCGCTAACAACACTTTGTTGTGATCAACACGAACAGTGCTTTTATTCATATGAACTTTACTGGCATTGATATTCGAGTGGTGGAACTATTGCCTTTTGCATTCTATCATGCCATGTAAATGGAGACTTTAATGAACTGTGCAGTATATCTGACTTTCAATGACGTTGCAGAAGTTTGAAATGCAAGAAGAGTGGACATTGTTTACAGTGTGCATCACGTAAAAGAACAGTTCTATGAACTGTGTATTTGTGGCTACAGACATATGATTGTGATGAACTGTGTAGTCATGAAAGGAAGTGTCATGGACAGTGCAATAAGTGTATAAATGAACACTGTCTATGTAATGTGCTTTGCAAGAGGGGACATGTCAACAACGGGTGCATACTAGTGTCTTTTGGTTTGTTAATCGCCACTGGCTTACTGGTACAGCTGTGCAGAAACTTTGTTCACATTTCGCCGGAATAGATTAACAAGCCGAACTACCTGTATCCTGCTCACAACATCATAACCCGTCAATATCATGCTGCCCAGAACAATGCTTTGTATGCAATGAAAAGTTAAAATATTTCGCCAAACGCTATCCCCTGATCTAAGTACTTTCTTTCTATATTAAAAGTAGTAGAAGTATGGACTCTATTCAAATAAATTCTTTGCTTGTTTATGTTTGCTTTCTGCTATCGAAAGTAAAAGTACCGGTACCATTAGTGAACTAATAGTTGCACGGTAGTCATTGTTGAAACACCAGTAAATATAAACTTCTTTCCCTCATTAGAACTATTTCTCCTTGCATGTCAAAATTATAGCAGCCACATATTTAAAGGGATTTTATGTATTGTTATGAGTATGGCACTGTGATCGTGACTAATAAGACTATTTTGTCACGAAATACGACTGCGTGCGTAAATCACGGTGACCACCATAATTGCCTGACATCCAACCAATGACCTAAAAGCAGCTGTTTCACCATTGGAGCATTTTCTGCTGGGAGCATGAATCATATATGTCAGTTGTCAAAACACATGGGGAATGTATTGCTAGGAGTCATAGTATTGAGAGATGCTGGTTACACTCAAAAGTGGGTAGATGTATGGTGAATCCCCCCAACGTCCATGTAATTATTAACAGTGTGGTATGTGATTCACGTAATTTTGTCACTTTTTCTAAATTCTGTCAGATATTGTCATGGCATTTTATCCACAAGTTCATCAAGATTGGTCCAGATTGTCTCACTCCTCAACGGTGATTTGGCGTAGATCCCTCAAAGTGTTTGGTGGGTCATGTCATCCATAAACAGCCCTTTTCAATCTATCCCAGACATGTTAGATAGGGCTCAGCTCTGAAGAACATGCTGGCCACTCTAGTCGAGCAATGTTGTTATCCTGAAGGAAGTCATTCACAAGATATGCACGATGGGGGTGCGAATTGTCATCCATCAAGACGAATGCCTTGCCAATATGCTTCCGATATGCTTGCATTATCGGTCGGAGGATGACATTCACATATCATACAGCCATTATGGCGTATTCCATGACCACTAGCGACGTACGTTGGCCCCACATAATGCCACCCCAAAACAGCAGGGAACCTCCACCTTGCTGCAATCACTGGACAGTGTGTCTAGGGCGTTCAGTGTGACCGGGTTGCCTCCAAACACGTCTCTGATGATTGTCTGGTTGAAGGCATATGTGACACTCATCAGTGAAGAGAACGTGATGCCAATCCTGAGCAGTCCATTCAGCATGTTGTTGGGCCCATCTGTACCATGCTGCATGGTTGCAAAGATGGACCTTGCCATGGATGTTGGAAGTGAAGTTGGGCATCATGCAGCCTACTGCACGCAGTTTGAGTCATAACACGACGTCCTGTTGCCGCACAAAAAGCATTATTTAACATCATGGCATTGCTGTCAGGGTTCCTCCAAGCCATAATACGTAGGTAGCGGTCATCCACTGCAGTTGTAGCCCTTGGGCGGCCTGAGCAAGGCATGTCATCAACAGTTCCTGTCTCTCTGTATCACCTCCATGTCCGAACAACATTGTTTTGGTTCACTCTGAGATGCCTGGACACTTCCCTTGTTGAGGGCCCTTCCTGGCACAAAGTAACAATGTGGACACGATCAAACCTCCGTATTGACCGTCTAGGCACGTCAAACTACAGCCAACATGAGCCGTGTGCCTCCTTCCTGGTGAAATGACTGGAACTGATCAGCTGTCGGACCCCCTCCATCTACTATGCGCTGCTCATGCATGGCCATTTACATCTTTGGGTGAGTTTAGTGACATCTCCAGACAGTCAAAGGGACTGTGTCAGTGATACAATGTCCACAGTCAACGTCTATCTTCAGGAGTTCTGGGAACCGGGGTGATGGCGAACTTTTTTTTGATGTGTTTATGTTTTTTTATATGCCAGACTTTGTGCTGAAGTAGATAATCTCATATAAAGTAAGAGGAAAATGAGAAATATTTTATACTATATCAATAAAATTATGAACTCAAATAAATTTTGTGGAATGTATAAGAATTTTTCACACATCAATTTACCTAATAAATCCACTTCCATCATTCACTTTTGACGAGATGTTTTCCTCTGTATTCAGGGAACACACACTATCAAAAGGACCTGATGATATAGCTGTTCCACACTGCCTGTTTTCTGCATTTCCTGCAACAGAACTATTGGGTGAAACATTAAAATAGCATGTGATGTGTTACCATAGAAATATATTTTCTTTTTTGAAGGTTCAATGTCTGTTATCAAAGAACTAATGCTTTCAGAAGATGCCCATCTACAACTAATTCTGAATGTTAGGGAAAAATGGACAACATATTTCTGTAAAACATTAATAACAAAACACATGAGAAAAAAATCCTTTCTTGGTATACCAGGAGAAACATGTTGTCTTGTTGACATTTTTGACAATTAGTTGGAAGGTTCAAGACAGCAGTAAACGATATGAGCTGACATGGGGAAGCATGCATCAATAGGGAAACCTTGGAGTTAAAAAAATTAAATGAAAATTCAACCATGGGCAGAACACTTAAACTTTCATCTAAAACCTATGTTGAAGACAATACAGCATTAGATCTCCATAAGCCATTATACTTACACATATGAAGAAAACAACTGCAAATGTTTAATATTATGTATAATATTCTGAAGTATCATTTTTAATAAAGCTATTTACACTGCAAAAACAAAAATCACTAGCACAACTAAAAGATTTAAAAACATTAAAGTGTGTGACAATGATGGAAGATCTGCAGGAATTCGAACACCAACACAACAAAATGCTACTTAAAGGAAATCATTGAAATTATATAAGCCAGTTGTCATACACTGAAGAAGTCAGAGGTCGTTGGAACATTTATTCATCATCTATAGAATGCAATGAACAAAATTGTGGTAACCACCAAACTACCAATTAGGTATTGGGCATTGGCTTATGTCTCTATCAGTGGCCACTGGGAGGTGACATGGTGATCAAGAGACAGCACACAACTACTGCGCAGGCATATTCAGTGGCCCCTGCTAAGTGTGCCAATACAGGCAAGTGCAGACCAGCACTCACCCTCTTTCAGCTCTGGCCCCAGGCGTGACTTACTTCACTGTTTTCTTTGCCATGTGGCACCATTAACAGAGTATTCTTTTTGTTCTATTTTGTACTTGCGAGCCGCCAATATATTTGTTCGATGGAAGTCATGCTCCATCAATTTCTCCAACATCTGCTACAGGGACAGAAACAACTGGAGGCCCTGTTGTCCACATTGTTCTCCCGGCAGTTGACTGCGAATCCACCACCGTTCCCACCATATGATGAGTTGGTGGAGGAGTGGGAGGCCTATGCCTCCAATAGCATTTCACGATGTTTCAGGTAATGGATTGTGGCATGATCAAAGCTCTTTACTTGTCGTGGATCTCGTTTAATACGTTCTAGCTTTTGTGCAAACTGACCCCTCTCTCGGAACCAGCACATCTGTCCTTCGATGAAATGTGTGTTTTGCTGTCTACCTACTTTCATGTTATTGCACCCCAAGTTGAGTTTTATCAGTGTCGTAAACAGCCCAACCAATCCTAGTGTGTATGGGCAGCTGAACTGCAGGGCCTCAGTATGAAATGACGTTTTGAGACTCATGTACATAAAGAATTGTATGCCAAAGTGATTATATGGGACACAATTATTTGGGGGTGGGGGGCTAAAATAAGCAAATGCATCAGAAAGCTTTGCAATTTGAAGATCGTTCTTTGTGGGGGTGTTTTAAAATTAGCTCAGTCCTCCAAAGTTTCCTGGGGCCAGGGCAGCAGTTTGATTTTGGGGTGAGGCAGTGGCCATCACATCAGACCCAGAAGACAGTAGGAAATGACGTTTTGAGACTCATGTACATAAAGAATTGTATTCCAAAGTGATGATATGGGACGCAATTATTTGGGGGTGGGGGGGGCTAAGATAAGCAAATGCATCAGAAAGTCTGTAATTTGAAGATCCTTCTTTGTGGGGTGTTTTAAAATTAGCTCAGTCCTACGAAGTTTCCTGGGGCCAGGGCAGCAGTTCGATTTTGGGGTGAGGCAGTGGCCATCACATGAGACCCAGAAGACATAGCCAAAGTGGGAAATGCAGCAACTGCAGAGAGCAAACCCTGCTGCCCTTTGGCCCAGTCTTGAAAACAAGGAAAGCAATCACTCCCCCCTCCCCCAACCAGCACATATTTCTGTTGTGCCCAGGATGTTTGCAAAAACAAATTAGTGTCCCTGATAGGTGGACACAGTGCAAGGCATGCCAGAAGGAAGGGCATAAGGTGTCAGTCTGTTTTTTCAACACCCAGGAGTGCCCCTCAGAAACTGTTCATCATGCTCATTTTGTGTGGCAAACAAGTCTCAGTTACGACAACTCGTAACATCTTGGCATCCCTGTTAAACTTTCAAACCTATCCAAAGCACACCACTTGGTTGCATATAACAAGCAAAAAATTCCACTTCAATGACAAAAATCACAATCGTAGTGTCATACAAACATGTCTTATGCCACCAGAGCTTTCTAGCGGTCCACAACACAGATACAGAGAACCTTTTTCAGCCTCAATGCTTTCTCAGCCTTTGGATTTGTGATCAAGGATGCCATCCAACTGATCTCGGAACAAATACCATTTCAGGAACTGGATGGCCTAATTTTCTGGGAGTGTTGGCAAGGCAAGGAACCTTGTGGTTCTCATCACTTTAAAGGCATCCGCACATCCCTGCTTCTTCCATGCATTGTAGGAACTGTCAAAAATGAACTCAACAAGTTGACAGTTATTGACGTCATTGAACTTATGTCTCCAAGTGAGTGGGCAATGCTCTTAGTTGTCATAAAAAAGCCATTAGACAAACTGTGCTTGTGTGGAAACTTTAAAGTTAAAGTTAAATCTCAGTCAGAGATCAAGACAAATGTCATTCTGTAACCTTATGGAATTTTTTTCGGCGCCAGTGGGAGGACAGCCTATTTCAAAACTAGTTCTCACTGAAGTTCTTGTAATCAACATATCGCATGGCTTCTATAGGCTCAAATGTTTCATTTTTGGGGTGGCCAGCACCCCCAGCCATTTTTTAAAAGATTCCCTGAACAACTGCTGCAGCATGTCCCCAGCTGCATAAATTACCTTGACAAAATTGTGGTGGTTGTTACATGCACTCCAGTCTGCAGATCTCAAATGCAACATAAAGTAGTCAGTCTTCTTTCAACTGTCGGTGGAATACCTGGGGCTAGTGACCTGCCATGACTGTATTCAGTCCACACAGAAGATGATCAAAGCAATCATCAAGCTTCCTAACCCTGGAAATCATATGAACTCCAGTCTTTATTGGCGATGATCACATATTATAGCAAATTTATGCCGGGTGTGGAATTGATTATGCACTCGCTAAACAGTCTACAGAAGAAGGGCATCCCTTTTGTCTGGTCGGAAGCGTGTGAGCAAGATTTCAGGATTCTGAAGCAAATCCTCATAACAGCCTCTTCACTGATTACATTTCAACCAGTTCAAGAGTTGGTGATGGCAAGAGACACCTTGGGGCCTGATGGTGCCTGTCCTGGCACATAAGGATGCAGAAGGCTTGGGACATCTGAGTGCTTTCATGTCAAAGACACTCAAAGCGGCACAAAAGCGATATTTACAAATTGAGGAAGAGGCTCTTTGGTTACCTCAGTACAGAAGTAGTTCACTGTTTTCCTCTATGCAACGAAGTTTCACCTCACCACAGAACATAAGGCATTACTCTCTCCCTGAGAGGACTGTCCACCACCTGCAGCACTGGGTGCACTTTCTCAGCAGGTATCATTACAAAGTTCATTTCCATAATACCACAGAATACACCAATGTCGTCACCCTTTCCCATCTTCCTATGGGATCTGCCATGGAATTTACAAAGAAAAGATTTTGTGCTTTCACTTGGATGAACAGGCTCAGCACGTGGTGGACACTTTTCTTATCACAATTTCCCATGTGGCAGCAGCAATGATGAAAGATAACATTTTGCAACAGGTGCAGCAGTACATCTAACAGTGCTGGCCCAACCACATTCCCAGTTGGGACTCCAGCCTGTTGCACCACTATTTTCACCTTCACCATTGGCTCATCCTCACAGACAGCATTATCCTCCTTATTACAAAACAGCAGCCTCCATGGGTGATTCCACTGGAAACTTTGTGCCCCATAATACTAAGGCTCCTACACGAGAGTCACTGGGGCACCTCTCATACCAAACTGCTCACCTGGCACCACGTGGACTGGCCAGGCATAGACCAGCAGTTCGAGCTTCTTGTTCATAACTGTTCTCAGAGCAGTTCACAGCCGTTTCCTTCCTGGCCAACTCCATCCTACCCGTGGGAATGGTTTCAGGTCAACTTTGAAGGACCATTCTTGGATACAACCTGGCTGATTGTCATCAATGTGAACCCCATCTTACCTTACGTGGTCCACTGTTGTTCCATGAGGTCAGTAACGACAGTCACTGTAAAACTTCCTGGCAGATTAAAACTGTGTGCAGGGCTGAGAGTCGAATTCGGGACCTTTGCCTTTTGCGGGCAAGTGCTCTACCATCTGAACTACCCAAGCACAACTCACGACCCGTCCTCACAGCTTCAATTCTGCCAGTACCTCGTCTCCTACCTTCCAGCACCGCCAGATCTGCAATGTTCACAGAAGAGCTTCTGTGAAGTTTGGAAGGTAGGAGAAGAGGTACTGGCAGAATTGAAGCTGTGAGGATGGGTTGTGAGTTGTGCTTGGGTAACTCAGATGGTAGAGCACTTGCCCGCGAAAGGCAAAGGTCCCGAGTTCAAGTCTCGGTCCAGCACAGTTTTAACCTGCCAGGAAGTTTCATATCAGCGCACACTGTGCTGCAGAGTGAAAATCTCATTCTAGGAACAGTCACTGCGTCGGCAGGATTTTTCTGTGAAATAGCCGTATCACTGAATTTGTCTCGTTTATTATAATGTATACCACGTAACCACAGCCCACACTATTATGGAACCACCACCAGCTTTCACATTGCCTTGTTGACAACTTGGATCCATGGTTTCGTGGAATCTGCACCACACTGGAATCCTACCAACACCAGCATGAGAGGAAGACCTGTATTATAATGTAGCTGCATCAGTATTTGTAATGTCATAATTTGCAGATCTGATTGTTCACAAAAGTAATTCTGCTGACATATCTGCTATCAGCAAACAGACAAGGAATATAAGGGTGCAGTACAGAATGTCTACGGTAGTGCTGCAAGTTGATGTGGCATGGACTCAACAAGTCATTGGAATTCCCTGCAGAAATACTGAGCCACGCTGCCTCTATGGCCACCCATAATTGCCTTAATTACAAAAGTGTTAGCAGTTCAGGATTTTGTGCATGAACTGACCTCTTGATCCTACCACCAGCTTTTACCAACTGAAATTGGGACTCATCTTACCAGCCCATGGTTTTACAGTCATTTAGAGACCAACCAATACGATCACAAGCTCAGGAGAAGCGCCTTAGGTGATTTTGTGCTGTTAGCAAAGGCACTCACATCAGCTGTTACCATATCTCATTAATGCCAATTTTCACTGTGCTGTCCTAATGGATACATTTGTCATACATCCCACATTGTTTTCTGCAGTTATTTCATGCAGTGTTGCTTATCTGTTAGCAATGACAGCTCTATGCTATGAAATGAAATGAAATGATCCATGTGTCTAGCTCCAACTATCAATCCAGAGCCAGCTGCTGTGGCCGAGCAATTCTAGGCACTTCAGTTTGGAACCGCGCTGCTGCTACGATTGCAGGTTCGAATCCTGCCTCGGACATGGATGTGTGAGATGTCCTTAGGGTAGTTAGGTTTAGGTAGTTCTAAGTCTAGGGGACTGATGACCTCAGATGTTAAGTCGCATAGTGCTTAGAGTCATGTGAACCATTTTTGAACTAATTCAGATTCAAAGCTTGTTAATTTCAGTCATGTGTTCGTAATAACGTCAGGAACCTTTTCACATGAATTACCTGAGTATAAATGTGTGTGCGATACTACTGGGATCTGTATATGTCCGTATCGCTGCCCCATGACTTTTGTCATCTTAGTGTATACGAAACTTCAGTAATAGGCCCTACACATTTGTTGTTGTTGTTGTGGTCTTCAGTCCTGAGACTGGTTTGATGCAGCTCTCCATGCTACTCTATCCTGTGCAAGCTTCTTCATCTCCCAGTACCTACTGCAACCTGCATCCTTCTGAATCTGCTTAGTGTATTCATCTCTTGGTCTCCCCCTACGATTTTTACCCTCCACGCTGCCCTCCAATACTAAATTGGTGATCCCTTGATGCCTCAGAACATGTCCTACCAACCGATCCCTTCTTCTGGTCAAGTTGTGCCACAAACTCCTCTTCTCCCCAATCCTATTCAGTACCTCCTCATTAGTTATGTGATCTACCCATCTAATCTTCAGCATTCTTCTGTAGCACCACATTTCAAAAGCTTCTATTCTCTTCTTGTCCAAACTATTTACCGTCCATGTTTCACTTCCATACATGGCTACACTCCATACAAATACTTTCAGAAATGTCTTCCTGACACTTAAATCTATACTCGATATTAACAAATTTCTCTTCTTCAGAAACGCTTTCCTTGCCATTGCTAGTCTACATTTTATATCCTCTCTACTTCGACCATCATCAGTTATTTTGCTCCCGAAATAGCAAAACTCCTTTACTACTTTAAGTGTCTCATTTCCTAATCTAATACCCTCAACATCACCCGACTTAATTCGACTACATTCCATTATCCTCGTTTTGCTTTCGTTGATGTTCATCTTATATCCTCCCTTCAAGACACCATCCATTCCATTCAACTGCTCTTCCAAGTCCTTTGCTGTCTCTGACAGAATTACTATGTCATCGGCGAACCTCAAAGTTTTTATTTCTTCTCCATGGATTTTAATACCTACTCCGAATTTTTCCTTTGATTCCTTTACTGCTTGCATATACATTTAATAAACTTATTTATGTACTCAAACTCAGTATCTGTAATAACATTTTTAAAACTCAAAGATCTATGCAACTGCATTGATTAACCTCTGACTGAATAAATTTGTCATACAAACTATTCCATCTCTTAACGCAAAGGTTACTCAGTGTCAGTTCTACAATACTTTCAATTGTTTTGGATGGCTTTGTACATCCAGCAGCATTCCAAAAAGCATTATATTTTTGTGCAGTTTTGCAATACACTCTGATTAATGCTGCTTTAGTAGATTTAAAGCATGTTGATATCAGTCATTACCAACCACTTTCCTTACTTTGTCATTGTAGGAGCACAAACGTGAGAGAATCCAGATTAGAATATCTTTTGGTTGCATTCTTATATTTGTGTAGTTAAGCAGAGTGGTCCAGAAAGTTTGTAAGGGGAGGGAGGGAAGTGCAGAGCCAGTCAAATGGGATATGTTAAAATGTAGCCCATTTGCCTATCAAACATTTTTATGTTATGTTTGTTTCACCATAAGTTAAGTAAATCTGTGCTCAACTCATAGGCTGGTTTCGACACTGTTGGGCTTTACTAGTCATTGTTTTACTGAAGGTGGTATGTACGACTTCCTTCAATCTTTCAACCAAATTTTACAGCCCACTTCTAAACAAAGTGAAACTTGGCAGTTTTATCATTACAACCAACAGGGGCTCGAACCCTAGACCTTTAGCATTGTTGTCTGAAACTTACCTACCAAGACATGGAGACACACTCCTGTACAACACATTAATAATTATTCACCCTACAGACAAAGTGCCGAGGCACAGGAACGAACACAAGCCATCCATGACAGAGTTCTTCTCATGAAGTAAACGAAGAAAATGTAGTGCTTTTCTACGTTATTCATTACTTAAGTTATTAATAATAAATAACAAATAATTATCTGTATTTGCAAGATGGAATAATCACTTTAACCAAAAAAGTTTATTTGCAAATAAAACTTTTTGATTGATTTAATTATTCTAATAATTATTTAGACACATAGACATTCAAATAATGGCTATCTTTAATTAGATCGGCAATGGTGTCAATGTTTGTGTTACGCAACTTCTCCACCAAACTATGTCATGCAGCAACCAAAAACAAATGCTAGGTACACCACCAGTTTTGTCAACAAGATGTAACGCTTCGCACTGTAGCCATGTTTATAAGCACACAAAATATAAATTGAGTTGCCCTGCATGTCTGTGCATGGTGTGCTGCTTCTATTTACACATACAGTGGAACTTCGATTTTATGTTCTTTGATTTTACATTTTTCGTGATTCTACATCATAAATTCATAGCCCCTGAGAAAAACCCACAAGATCAATGCTAAAAATTCCCGAGGTTTACATTTCTTCCAAGTAAGGTTTAGCTCATTTCTACATTATTACTTGATGTCTCACCTGACTGCATCCCGGTTTCTTCCAATTGACATTTGATGTGACCGAATGACTTATAAGTGGTACAAAAGACAGACGGTTCATGCTGAGGGTGGTGATGGAATTAAGGGAATATTTTAGGCCATTGCAGGGAGGAGAGATGTTAGACAGAAATGCTGACATAATCCATGAGTGACATTGCCAGCCCAACTTGCAGTGTTTAGCCTCACCGCACAATTATGATACAACTACTGCTAGGTTGCGGCAGCAATGGAAAAACAACAGAGTCAACGTGAAGTGTTCCAGCCTGAGCCAATACTTGATGAGGGCCCCAGCCATCCCCTTTCCTTTTGCCACTTATAGCTCAGTCATATCTTTTTGTATGTATTTCCACTGTACTATATTCAGCAACAATACCAACTGCCAACATTCTGTATTCAAACAATGGGTCTTGAAGAATATGCTCAGTCAGAATCAAGGCCATTTCCAGTTAACGAATCCAAACACACATAAAATGAGCTCGAACTCACCTGCTGGACATGTGGAGAAGAGGAGTGGCCCCTCAATGATGGGAGTGGAGGTAGGAGTGAAAGCATTTTGTGAAGTGCTGAAAATATACTTTTTGTGCAGATCATGAGCTATTGCAGAGACGTCACATGGAAATAGAACAACGGTTTTGAAATAGCACATTTTAAAGAATTTAGTGTACAAATTTCACATGACACAGTTGCAACAACTACATACACGACTCATATATATACTTCGCAGCACAAACTGTAGATCGTAAAGATTGGCAGCAATCATAGAAGGCATGAAGTGAAACTGTAGTGCCTGAGCATCCATTTAAATGTATATTTTACGCAGCGTACAGAAATTCACTGAGCCACTTCCTTCTCTCAAGAGAAGGAATATACCCCCCACCCACATGTTAGATTCTGACAGCTCTCACCGTACTTCACAGTTCTCAGTTTAATTCTCCATGCTCATCAACTTTTGCTTTGTCCTGGGTGAGCACAAAGGAAAGATCTCTCAAAAAAGCATGTTTTGATTATAATTTGTGGTCATAACATGTCAGAAAGTAGCTTGATTACCTTGTACCCTGATACAGATTCCAATTTTTTGATGAGTTTTTACATGCTGTAACACTTCTATGATTTTTTAAAGAACTGATGAATTCATTACCAAAAATTATTGTACAAACATTGTATTGTACATTTCCTCCATTTACACAGATTTTATATAATGTATTGGAGAGGATTAAGATTTTTAATCATACATGCCAATTACATATGTTCTCGTATTTTGGGGGTTTAACATTTTCCTTGATTCCTTACTTTCCTCAATTTTGCATTTTAAGTCTGGACTGCACAAAAACATAAAATAGGGATTCCAGTGTAACTGGAATGTTTTAATACATTCCAATATTACACAAACATGTCCTAGAAGCCACCAGCAATTACAAATTTTAAATTGTACTTAATTACAATAAGTGAAAATTGACCTGGTGATCCACACATTGCCAGTCAATGGCTATAATCACTACTCAATGGCAGATGACACACAGTTCTTGACAAACAGTTGGTGTGATTTGTGAAAAGACAACAAGAAACTGCAAGGCAGCCTTACAGGAATGATAGGTATAATGTGACAGATGGCTTTACCTGAATTTAATACATGTACAGATGGATTTCTATCAATGTAACAGCTGCTTTTTCCAAGAAAATCATAAACATGACAATATGACATCAAGAAAGCCTTGAATTGCCAAGGAATTGAAATATAATGAGCAAGTAAAAGGAAAATACATAAGACGATTAGGACAAACAGAAAAGTACGACGAAATTCATATTATAAGAAATATTGTGCTTTCTTAAGGGGCATGACCAAAAAATTCAAAATAATCCTCTGCATAAAGTTTGAAAATAATTTCATCTCTGGCAAATCCCATCCACACTTCAGATGGGTGGGTCCCTCTCATCGTGGGGGCTGAGTGACTTGGCTTTCCTTTTTACCCTTCCCCAGCTCATCCCTCTCTCCTTCATGAGGAAGGACCTATCATTCTGAAACCTAGGTAGGTGATCCTTTTTATTTTATAAGTATCTGTCTTAATGGGAAGTAATGGCTAGTAATTCTGTCACAAATTTGTTTCCTCAACTGAATTTTCTTTGATGAGATTAGTAATTCAGATAATAATATTAACTCTATATTGCAAGAGTTAAAAGAGAAATTGGAAAATCAGTTACAGAATATGATGACTTGGTTATTAAACAAAACAACCAAAAACTAACAGTAGTTAGGGAGTCCAACACTTTTAATAATCACTTCTTTGAAGTAGCTCAGAAGACTGCTGTTGATAGTTCAATAGATAAGGCAAAAGAATATATACAAAACACAATGTCATTGTCAAATATATACAGCAAAACCACAATTACTCCATCCTCTGCAAAAGAAATTATGGAATTGCTTTCACAGGCAATACTCTAAAGGGATTGAAAATATCTTAAGCAAATTACTAAGTTCTGATATTTACACATATGCAGTGTATTCATTCACATATGCAGTATATGACAGTCAACTGGATATTTTCAGACAGACTGAAATATACTCTTGTCAGACCTCTTAACTAGCCAGGTAATAAGACAGATGGTAATGATTATCAGTAAGTGTCACTGGCAATTTCTCTTCTCAAAGGTAGCAGAAAAAAATAATTAAAGGAGGAAAAACACACTTATCTCAAAAATAAAACAATGGGAAGTCCAGGTTGGAGTATCAAGTATATCAGAAAAGGATAAATTGCTACATACTGTAAAGATGGAACATTGAGATGCAGACAGGCACAATGAAAAGAGTGTTACATATAAACTTTCAGCCTAAGCCTTCCTAAGAAATTAGATATTTAATCAATCTCTCTTTAGATTTTGAAAAGGTCCATCCACAGAAAATGCCATTTGTAAGCCACAAATTAGATTATATAAAATTTAAATGTCATAGTACAGTCAACTGGGATTTTCTGTGACTTGTCAAAAGCATTTGATACAGCGGCTCATAGTGTTCTACAAAAGAAGCTCAAGTACAGTACTATTGAAGACCTTACTGGTAATTGGTTATCAATCTGTCAAACTAAGAGGTTGCAGAGTGTCACTTTAAGAAATACAGGGAGTGCATACAATGAAACAACATCTTCAGAATGGTTAACAATCACTACAGGTATATCACAGAGATGGATACTGGTTTCATTCTTGTTCTTGTTATAAATAAATGATCAGTCATCACACATCCAACAATCATAAACAGGTGTTTTTCGGACAATGTAAGTATTAGAATCAATTATAATGGAGAAACTTGGGCAATTAAAAAAGTAAATAACATTTTTCTGAAAATTCATAGATGGTTATCTAGAAATGATATGTCACAGAATTTAGATAAAACATGATACTGCTAGTTCTGTGCTGCACAAGGCTTGTTTAGACAATCAGGAATACCATATGGCAGTAAACTAATAAATGAAACAAAATATTCTAAATTCTTAGATGTTTATATCGATAAGAAAATGAACTGTAAGCCACGTGCATAACTGCCACCCTTGAGAAGTAGCAATCAGTAATCACGTGGCAAATATGGAAGCAGGTTTGCGGGTTCTCCCCTGGAAAATTTAGACTGGGAGGGGGGTGGGGGGAGTGTTTAGAGTTTAACATTCCATCAACATTGAGGCCATTTAGAGACTGAGCCAAAGCTTCATCAAGGAAGGGGGAAGAATTCGGACATGCCCTTTCAAAGGAACGATTCCAGTATTCGCTTGGAGCGATTTAGTTGTGAAATTTTAAAAATTAGAATTGTATTTTAGGCCTTTAAACGCTATATTTCACACTCTTCCTGGCCCTAAATAGAGAAGATTCACCAGCAACTAGAGAACTGTAAAAAGCTAATACTGGAAAAAGCTAAAATCAGTTTAGTAAACATAAGGTGCTTTAGAAACATTTCTGTAATTTACAAATACTACAAAATCAATACACATATATCTCTCAAATTATTAATTAAAAAGAAAGTAAAACATGTAAACAGAATCCACTTACATCATGAAATTAGAAGCCTGCATTCAGTGTTTTTACGCAAAAATATTTTCAAGTGTTTCCCATCCACTGCCACTTCTTCCTGGATCTATCTCTACTTGTGTAATACAGAGTATTCACTAGTGACACAATAATTTTCTCTTGATTGGTAATCTTGTTCAACTCTTTGCAGCCTGTATCTGGTCCTTTGAAAAATTATTTTGGTGGCATTCTCTTCCTGAAGAGAAATGGTTCATTTCACTGGTGATCAAAGCACTCAAGGTTCATGTATTCAGTAGTTTTTCCTACCAATACAAGAAACTTTCTCACAGGCAGCATTACTATGAGGAATAAGCAGTAATGCAAGCACAAGCTTGCTCAGTGATGGATACTTTTTAATGCCAAATGCATCACACATAGCAGGTATTCTGCACCAAGCAGTGTGCTCCCTGCCGCCGTTGGATAAGCAGCTGCAGCAGCAATTCGTATACCCCTAGCTTACTTATTTGTTACATAGTTTAATTCTTAATTTCTTTGCGGGTTTTTGGTATTTGCATTGTTTAATTCATAAATTTCGGGCGTATTATAGTATTTGAGAGTTGTATCATCGCGTTTTAGTACTTGAATAGTGTAAATTCGCGTAGTCGCCTGTCTTCTGTTTTTGTTTTGAACGGCCCATGTCAGTTGGTCACAGCCAGTGTGCTCCCTGCCGCCGTTGGATAAGCAGCTGCAGCAGAAGTCGTATACTCTTAGCTCACTTATTTGTTACATAGTTTAATTCTTAATTTCTTTGCATGTTTTTGGTATTTGCATTGTTTAATTCATAAATTTCGGGCGTATTATAGTATTTGAGAGTTGTAGCATCGCGTTTTAGTACCTGAATAGTGTAAAATCGTGTAGTCTCCTTCCGCCGCCGAGCAGTGTGTCAGCAGTGCGCAGGTGTTTGTTTTCAATACAGTCAGAGAGAGTCCCTTTAGTCAACCATAGTGCCAGTAGTGCTAGTGTTTGTTTTCAATACAGTCCAGAGACAGGTAGTGCTATTTTCATTGTTTTCTCCAAGTCGCTAGCAATCGCAGTTTAGTCAATAATCAGCCGCCTTTAGTGAATTAGCAGTCTAGTTAAAAGTTGATTAGCTCTCTTCAGTAAATTGATTCCTTAGGATGGAAAGGATGTGTGACTGCTGTGCACGGATGCAGGAGGAGCTGCCCACTGTTCACGAACAGCTGAACGTGTTGATGGCTGCGGTCAGCCGTCTTCAGGCTGCTGCCTGGGAGTGTAGCGGTAGTGGGGAGTCTGGTGTGTCGCAAGGTACACCCCAGGTGTTACATGCTTCACCCACTGTCCCTGCTGTCGAGACATCTTGGCAGGTACCGGGCGCGGTTGGGCCACCCTCTCCCCAAGGGGAGTGGCGGGTTCAGCAGCGCACGAGACGGAGGGTAAATGTGGAGGCTGGCCGTGTGGCATCACCCGCTCTGCCTGTGAGTGGACATGTGGCTGCTCCTTCAGCAAGGCCCAAGCAGGCACACGGGGGGAGGGGTTTATTAGTTATTGGGAGCTCCAACGTTAGGCGGGTGATGGAGCCCCTTAGGGAAATAGCGGAAAGGTTGGGGAAGAAGGCCAGTGTTCACTCTGTCTGCTTGCCAGGGGGTCTCATCCGAGATGTGGAGGAGGCCCTACCGGCGGCGATAGAGAGCACTGGGTGCACCCGACTGCAAATTGTTGCTCATGTCGGCACCAATGACTCCTGTCGTCTGGGTTCAGAGGTCATCCTCAGTTCGTACAGGTGGTTGGCGGAATTGGTGAAGGCGGAAAGCCTCGCTTGCAGGGTGGAATCAGAGCTAACTATTTGTAGTATCGTTCCCAGAACCGATCGCGGTCCTCTGGTATGGAGCCGAGTGGAAGGCTTAAAGCAGAGGCTCAGACGATTCTGCGGAGATCTGGGGTGCAAATTTCTCGACCTCCGCTATCGGGTGGAGAAATGTAGGGTCCCCCTGAATAGGTCAGGCGTGCACTACACGCCGGAAGCGGCTACAAGGGTAGCTGAGTACGTGTGGAGTGCACATGGTTTTTTTTTAGGTTAGATAATTCCTTCCCTAGGCTCGACAAGACACCTCCTGAGATGCGGCAAGGTAGGAGTAGGCAAAATGCAACAGGGAATAACAATATTAATGTGCTAATAGTAAACTGCAGGAGTGTCTATAGAAAGGTCCCAGAACTGCTCTCATTAATAAACGGTCACAACGCCCATATTGTACTAGGGACAGAAAGTTGGCTGAAACCAGACGTAAACAGTAATGAAATCCTAAACAAAGATTGGAATTTATACCACAGAGACAGGCTGTACAGTGAAGGGGAAGGCGTGTTTATAGCGATAAGAAGTGCAATAGTATCGAAGGAAATTGACGGAGATCCCAAATGTGAAATGATTTGGGTGAAGGTCACGGTTAAAGCAGGCTCAGACATGGTAATTGGATGTCTCTATAGGCCCCCTGGCTCAGCAGCTGTTGTGGCTGAGCACCTGAAGGATAATTTGGAAAATATTTTGAGTAGATTTCCCCACCATGTTATAGTTCTGGGTGGAGATTTTAATTTCCCGGATATAGACTGGGAGACTCAAACGTTCATAATGGGTGGCAGGGACAAAGAATCCAATGAAATTTTTTTAAGAGCTTTATCTGAAAACTACCTTGAGCAGTTAAACAGAGAACCGACTCGTGGCGATAACATATTACACCTTCTGGTGACAAACAGTCCCGAACTATTTGAAACAGTTAACGCAGAACAGGGAATCAGCGATCATAAAGCGGTTATGGCATCGATGACTTCAGCCGTAAATAGCAATATTAAAAAAGGTAGGAAGATTTTTCTGTTTAGCAAAAGTGACAAAAAGCAGATTACAGAGTACCTGAAGGCTCAACACAAAAGTTTTGTCTCAAGTACAGATAGTGTTGAGGATCAGTGGACAAAGTTCAAAACCATCGTACAATATGCGTTGGATCAGTAAGTGCCAAACAAGATCATAAGAGATGGAAAAGAGCCACCGTGGTACAACAACCAAGTTAGAAAACTGCTGCAGAAGCAAAGGGAACTTCATAGCAAACATAAACATAGCCAAAGCCTTGCAGACAAACAAAAATTACGCGAAGCGAAATGTAGTGTGAGGAGGGCTATGCGAGAGGCGTTCAATGAATTCGAAAGTAAAGTTCTATGTACTGACTTGGCAGAAAATCCTAAGAAATTTTGGTCTTATGTCAAAGCGGTAGGTGGATCAAAACAAAATGTCCAGACACTCTGTGACCAAAACGGTACTGAAACAGAGGATGACAGACTAAAGGCCGAAATACTAAATGTCTTTTTCCAAAGCTGTTTCACAGAGGAAGACTGCACTGTAGTTCCTTCTCTAGATTGTCGCACAGATGACAATATAGTAGATATCGAAATAGACGACAGAGGGATAGAGAAACAATTAAAATCGCTCAAAAGAGGAAAGGCCACTGGACCTGATGGGATACCAGTTCGATTTTACACAGAGTACGTGAAGGAACTTGCCCCCATTTTTGTAGCTGTGTACCGTAGGTCTCTAGAAGAGCATAGCGTTCCAAAGGATTGGAAAAGGGCACAGGTCATCCCCGTTTTCAAGAAGGGATGTCGAACAGATGTGCAGAACAATAGACCTATATCTCTAACGTCGATCAGTTGTAGAATTTTGGAACACGTATTATGTTCGAGTATAATGACTTTTCTGGAGACTAGAAATCTACTCTGTAGGAATCAGCATGGGTTTCGAAAAAGACGGTCGTGTGAAACCCAGCTCGCGCTATTCATCCACGAGACTCAGAGGGCCATAGACACCGGTTCACAGGTAGATGCCGTGTTTCTTGACTTCTGCAAGGCGTTCGATACAGTTCCCCACAGTCGTTTGATGAACAAAGTAAGAGCCTATGGACTATCAGACCAATTGTGTGACTGGATTGAGGAGTTCCTAGATAACAGGACGCAGCATGTCATTCTCAATGGAGAGAAGTCTTCCGAAGTAAGAGTGATTTCAGGTGTGCCGCAGGGGAGTGTCATAGGACCGTTGCTATTCACAATATACATAAATGACTTCGTGGATGACATCGGAAGTTCACTGAGGCTTTTTGCAGATGATGCTGTGGTGTATTGAGAGGTTGTAACAATGAAAAATTGTACTGAAATGCAGGAGGATCTGCAACGAATTGACGCATGGTGCAGGGAATGGCAATTGAATCTCAATGTACACAAGTGTAATGTGCTGTGAATACATAGAAAGATAGATCCCTTATCATTTAACTACAAAATAGCAGGTCAGCAACTGGAAGCAGTTAATTCCATAAATTATCTGGGAGTACGCATTAGGAGTGATTTAAAATGGAATGACCATATAAAGTTGATCGTCGGTAAAGCAGATGCCAGACTGAGATTCATTGGAAGAATCCTAAGGAAATGCAATCCGAAAACAAAGGAAGTAGGTTACTGTACGCTTGTTCGCCCACTGCTTGAATACTGCTCAGCAGTGTGGGATCCGTACCAGATAGGGTTGATAGAAGAGATAGAGAAAATCCAACGGAGAGCAGCGCGCTTCGTTACAGGATCATTTAGTAATCGCGAAAGCGTTATGGAGATGACAGATAAACTCCAGTGGAAGACTCTGCAGGAGAGACGCTCAGTAGCTCGGTACGGGCTTTTGTCAAAGTTTCGAGAACATACCTTCACCGAAGAGTCAAGCAGTATATTGCTCCCTCCTACGTATATCTCGCGAAGAGACCATGAGGATAAAATCAGAGAGATTAGAGCCCACACAGATGCATACCGACAATCCTTCTTTCCACGAACAATACGAAACTGGAATAGAAGGAAGAACCGATAGAGGTACTCAGGGTACCCTCCGCCACACACCGTCAGGTGGCTTGCGGAGTATGGATGTAGATGTAGATGTATCAGGTCTCTCTTCTTCCAACATTCCAAAGTCATCGAGCTGGTATTTTGAAAACTGCAATTCTAATGGTTTTTTTTCCACACTCACTCAGAACATCAGGAAATGGCTCATTTTTACAACTGACAACAAAGATTTTCTTTCCCCAGATCCAGTATCTATAACTTCCAAGTTTTTTAAGAAGTCACCATGTAGTGGAGATTTTTCTTTGGCATAAATACAGGAGTTGATGAAAAATCTTCTGACATCATCATAAAATTTTGTAATAACACATTTTTCGAGCTTGGTATGATGAATGTAGCTTCTAGTGTTTACACCAATGACAATAGCTTCATTCCCTTTGTGATTTTTCTTTTTATTCCAGAAGACTACCGGAAGTAGGTAATAAAGAAGGATTTATAAATCCCACAATTAAATCTGTAAATAAGTTATTTAGGATGTTATGAAGTCTGTGAATTACTGGCTCTTCTTTCTAAAGGAATACATTTCCTTTGGTAAATAATGAAGGGGTATGCAAGACAGGAAGAGAGAGCTTCGTTACTGGACCATTTAGACTGGGGTGCACTGTAGATAAGTGAGAGTTGTTTACACTTTTTGAAGCTTTCTCACTGAAAAAATTTACAATAGGTTCCCACTGTTCAGTTATTCTTTCTATTGACTGGAGCATGGGGAGACATCTTTTACGAACATACTTTAGTATTTTATGGGATCTAGTGCCACATATATTTTGACAAAGTTTAAAAGTAGATTGTCTTTTTGAACTCTTTTTGAAAAAAGTAGAAAGTGTCCATTACAAATTCTTCAGCATCAAAATATTGCAGGCTCTTCACACCTTTTTGTGCAGATAAATGAAGCAGGTGGCAGGAACAAGATTGTATTCTTATGTGTGACTGAACTTTCTTCAGGAAAGTAGTATCTTCTTTTATATGTCCCACCATTGTATTTTTATTATCGCACGCAAATGAAATGCAATTTTTCCACGGAATTCCTTTTCTTAGCAGTCCGCCACTCAAAAGATTAAAAATTCCTTTGCCAGTATTTTAAGTTGATTCCAGTAAGAATAGTACTGTGGTGCACATCTTTCCCTGTTTAACACCTAGGTAAGTAACAACAACTGGATATAGTTTCACATCTTTAGCAACTGTGCTACCATCAGTTGCATGAGAAAAGGGGTTTTCTTTCAATTATTCTACTACATCAGTCGGTGTTCCAGAAGCCAAAGAATTTGTAACGACAGTAGTTTAAGTTCTTCCACAACTGCATTTTTTAGCAATCTGAGAATTAGGAAACATTTTTTTTAACAGTTGTGAAGTACATTGAAGAACCAAAGAAACTGGTACACCTGCCTAATATCATGTAGGGCCCTCACAAACACACACAAATGCCGCAACACGACTTGCCATGGACTCGACTAATGTCTGAAGTAGTGCTGGAAGGAACTGACACCATGAATCCTGCTGGGCTGTCCATAAATCAGTAAGAGTACAAGGGGGTGGAGATCTCTTCTGAACAGCACATTGCAGGGCATCCCTGATAGGCTCAATAATGTTCATGTCTGGGGAGTTTAATGGTCAGCAGAAATGTTTAAACTCAGAAGAGTGTTCCTGGAGCATCTCTGCAGCAATTATGGACATGTGAGATGTCGCATTTTCCTGCTGGAATTGCTCAGAATGCACAATGGACGTGAATGGCTGTAGGTTATCAGACAGGATGCTTACATACATGTCACCTGTCAGAGTTATATCTAGGCATATTAGGGGTCCCATATCACTCCAACTGCACACACACACACCACACCATTACTGAGCATCCACAATCTTGAGCAGCCCTTGCTGACAAGCAGAGTCCATGGATTCATGAGGCTGTCTCTCTATCCGTACACATCCATCCGCTCGATACAATTTGGAACGAGAAACGTCCAACCATGCAACATGTTTCCTGTCATCAACAGTCCGACATTAGTGTTGACAAGCCCAGGCGAGGCGTACAGATTTGTGTCGTGCAGTCATCAAGGGTACACGAGTGGGCCTCTGGCTCTAAAAGCTCATATCGATGATGTTTCACTGAATGGTTCACACGCTGACACTTGCTGATGTCGCAGCATTGAAATCTGGAGCAATTTGCGGAAGGGTTGCACTTCTGTCACACTGAATGATTCTATTCAGTTGTTGTTGGTGCTGTTCTTGCAGGATCTTTTTTGGCCGCACGGATGTCAGAGATTTAATATTTTACCAGATTCCTGGCATTCACAGTGCACTTGTGAAATGGTTGTTCAGGAAAATCCCTACTTCATAGCTACCTCAGAGATTCTGTGTCCCATCCTCGTGTGCTGACTATAAAACCATGTTCAAACTCGTTAAATCTTGATAATCTGCCACTGTGGCAGCAGTAACTGATCTAACAACTGCGCCAGACATTTGATGTTATATAGCGTTTGTCAACCACAGGGCCGCATTCTACCCATTTACATATCACTGTATTTGAATGCACGTTCTATACCAATTTCTATGGCGTTTCAGTGTATGATCTGCACAAGAAATTGGCAGGCAATCTTCAAAGATAAATGAACCAAAAAGCATTTCATCATTGGTGACAGAGTCTTACTCATCAGGTTTTATGCCAAATGATGACAATGATGGATTTGAAGACTTAAGGTTTGTTAAGGCTACTTGTACTTTAGATAGAACATGACAACAGCAGTCATCACGACCAGAATGCTTTATAGAAATATCTTGCGAACACACTGCACAAAACATATGTTGGTCTGATTTATCTGATTTTACCAAACATAGTCATTCTTTACTATACTGTTTCTGAAATTTCCGGCCAGTTTTACATTTCTTCATTACACTTTCAATCACTGTACTAACACTTTGGTGTTCCACAATATTAGCCTCAATTTGATACAGTATTTTTCTCACTTTCACAGTGTACCTTTCACACTGTTTGATTTTGCTTCATCATATTTGTCAGGCTTTTCTTTCCAGACACTGTTAACAGCTCCCGGAAAAAAAGGATTCTTTGCATTTTTTACAAAACTACTAAAACAGTGTTTTTGATTTCTAAATGGAAAACTAATACCACTGAACACAATGTAGCGATTACCAAAAATACCAGTGGACCATACACAATGCATGCGGTACAGTCCTAGTGTGTTTACACACATGTGCACTAGACAGAAATTCTCTGATCACTTGAAATACTTTGTGAAACTAGAAGGGGACTGTCTGACTTTTTGTAGGCACTCATTCAAATTAAAAAATTCAGAGAGCTCAGTGATCTTATTTATTAAATTGCTTTTTGTTATTATTCACTAAATATTTTTTGGTCTTATGTAAATATCACATAACTATGTTCTGGAGGCATGCACGGGTTATTGCCACCTAGTGCACATGCACCAGTTCATAGGTGGTTACAACTTCCCTGCATGGGTGACTTGTCTACCAGTTTTCTTAGTTTCACCACTAGATGGCTGTTGCGCTAGACTTGTAACTTGAAATCATTTATAGATTGGTTTACTATGTACACTGCAAAGATATCATTACAATCTATAAAACATTTTAGTAGAATATGACTGACAGAAAGCAAACAGTATCTGCTATGTCCGCGGACCTAACCAAATCACGCGCGCTCTGCCGTCGCTCAGCCCGGCCGCACATTCGCAGTGGTTGGCCTTAGCTGCAAGTCGCGGCCGCCGGAGGTTCATGGCATTATCTCCGGCTGAAGACATCGCGCCATTTAATAGTTCTTGCCTCCAGCTCCCTCTATGGCCATAAGATACAACCGGAGCACAGACTTGATGCCAGGGCCACTGACTTTTCCTTGCTAGCTGTGTTAATATCGAAGTGTTATTGTATAGATCTTGTATGACAACCTTGGGCTTAGAACTTAGTTACGATTTGGATTGCACTGTGGATTTGTGAATTGTATTGTGAACTCAATTACGTAGCTACTTGCTATGAGAGAAATAGACAGTGCCTGCTTCAGTGTGTAGAATAAAGATAAGTAATCTTCAAGATTGCTGGTGCCTTACCTTGAGACCAATCTTTTCTCGGCCATCAGATCTTGCGTCACACCCCAGTCACACCCTGCTACCAATTCCAACTTATTGTTGCCGCTCCAGGCAGACATAAAAGTATCTTTTATCATTTTTTGTTTTTTAAACATGAAATCGATAATGTCCATTCCCGTAATTTTTTAATACTTCTCTGTTACTCAATAATGAAAGTGATAAATCCATAATAATCACAGAAATCTGTAATAGTTGGCAGCTATGCACATGTTACAGACCTTGTCGAATGTCTATGCTCCAAAACTCCTGTGTTAGGGGTAATATCAGAGTTAAGAGATGAAAATGTGAAAAAGATAACAACTTACTTTTCATATTTTTATTAGCTACTGTCTCATGGCATCATATTCTGGCAGACTCTTCACTGACAACAATTCTTTGTTGCAGTGACAATATTATGAAAAGGAAGTTGTTACAAACCATATAGCAGAGAAGCTGAGTCGCAGATACGCACAACAAAAAGACTGTCAAAAATAAAGTTTTCAGCCAGTAAACCTTCATCAAATATAGACTAGACGACACACACACACACACACACACACACACACACACACACACACACACACACACACACACATGACTGCCGTCTCAGGCAATTTTTGTTACACTGCAGGCAGCAGCACCAGTGCATGATGGGAGTGGCGACTGGGTAGGGGTAAGGAGGAGGCTGCAGTGGGGAGGGGGAGGGATAATAGGGTACTGGTTAGATGATGAACAGGGAAGAGCTGTGATGCAGTCATTGAAATGAAGTAAGTAATGTTTGGCCATGTGCTCAGCAACAGGATGGTCCACTTGTTTCTCGGCCACAGTTCGTTGGTGGCCATTCATGCAGACAGACAGCTTGTTTGTTGTCACGACCACATAGACTGCAGTACAGTCATTGCAGATTAGCTTTCGGATCACATGACTGGTTTCACAGGTAGCCCTGCCTCTGATGGGATAGATGATGTTTGTGACCAGACTCAAGTAGGTGGTGGTGGGAGGATGTATGGGACAGGTCTTGCACCTAGGTCTATTACAGGGGTATGAGCCATGAGGTAAGCGGTTGGGAGCAGGGGTTGGTAGGGATGGGTGAGTGTATTGTGTAGGTTCATTGGAATACCATTATGGGAGGGGTCGGAAGGATAGTGGGCAGGACGGAAAGATAGTGGGCAGGACATTTCTCATTTCAGGGCACACTGAGAGGTAGTTGAAACCCTGGCGGAGAATTTAATTCAGTTGCTCCAGTCCTGGGTGGTACTGAGTTATGAGAGGAATGCTCTTCTGTGGCTGGACAGTGGAACTTTGGGAGGTGGTGACAGACTGGAAACATAAGGCACAGGAGATTTGTTTTTGAACATGGTTGGGAGGATAACAGAGGTCTGTGTAGACTTCAGTGAGACCCTCGGTGTATTTCAAGAGGGACTGCTCATCACTACAGATGCTCTCAATCTCTTACCTCATGGCTCATATCTCTGTAAAAGACCTAGATGCAAGACCTGTCCCATACATCCTCCCACTACCACCCACTCCTATCCGGTCACAAACACCACCTATCCCATCAGAGGCAGGGCTACCTGTGAAACCTGTGATGTGATCTAAAAGCTAAGCCGCAACCTCTGTACTGCATTCTATGTGGGCATGACAACCAACAAGCTGTCTATCCGCATGAATGGCTACCAACAAACTGAGGCCATGAAACTAGTGGACCACCCTGTTCCTGAGCACACCACCAAACATTACTTCTTACATTTCAATGATCACTTCACAGCCTGTGACATATCGATCCTTCCCACCAACACCAGCTTTTCTAAACTGCGCAGGTGGGAACTTTCCCTGCAATATGCCCTACATTTGTAACCCTCCTGGCCTCAACCTTCTTTAATCATTGTCCTCACCCATCCAGCCACTTTGCTGTTCCCATTGTAGCAGTACACAGCACTCATTCCATACCCTACTATCCCTCTCCCTCCCTGCCCCAGCTTCCTTCTTACCCAACCCAGTCGCCTCTTCCATCATGCACTGATGCTGCTGCTCACAGTGTGGTTGTAGTTGCCTGTGTGTGAGTTGGGTTTGCGTGGGAGAGAGAGAGAGAGAGAGAGAGAGAGAGAGTTGTATCTCTGACGTAGGCCTTGTTAGCCAAAAGCTCATTTTGTCGTAGTCTTTTGTTGTGCCTACCTGCGACTCACCTTCACTGCTATACGGTGAGTAACAGAAAATAAAATTAAATTCAAAGACAAACCGAAATTGTATCAAACTCATAATTCCTATATCATGAAACAGTTTCCGATTGCGTAGTTGTATGGTGCAATTGGTTATTAAATATATATAGAAAAAGTTTACATTAGGTCAAAATCAATGCAAGAGATAGTCATGGTCAGCCAGATTATCACATTTCTTATTAAAAAAAAGTGTACTATAAACGTAAACTGACTCATTCCAGATCATAATAGGGGTAGTAATAAAGCTTTAATTATCATTTCCACAAAAATAAAATTACTTAGGTAATATTTTGTTTGTCTGTAGATAACTGTCTGCACTCCTGGTGCAGAATAATATCTTTGTGCCAAAGTACTGTAGCATGCCACTAGATGAGCCGAAACAAAATGGGGCAGCCCATTGATAAGGTGAACTCTCATGCAGTACTTTATTGTCTGTATCTGAAGGGAAATAATGCTGAAATAATCCATGCTGAGTAGTTGGAACTGTATGGAAATAATTTACCATAATATGATATAGAGGTTAAATGGCACAGACACTTCCAGTGTGGTCAAACAAGTCTGAAGAAGGAAAAATGAAGTAGCAGACAACCTCTCTGAGAATAACAAGGAAAAGCAGAGACTCTGGCTCTTGGTACTAGAGTATCACAATCTACAGTGAAAAATGTGAAAATCAGCCATGGATAAGTTTTCAACATCTTACATGACATTTTGAATATGATAAATGCCTCTGTCCAAGTGTGCCGCTGTCTGAATGTTCACATCCATTTAAAATGCCCACCAATTGAAGACAGCAGTGGAAAATATAGCTGCCAGTTTAGGTCCATCCACACACCTTCTTTAGCCGCCTAATCACAATGGGTAAATGCTGGGTTTATCACTATGGCTCTCAGACACAGGAGCAAACCAAGCACAGCAAGCACATGTATTCACCACTGCCAGAAAGAGGAATACGCAACTGTCATCACACAAAGGACAAGGTTACCAATGAATGAGAAGATTAAGAATTCTGGGAAGCAATTAAGAGTTCTGGGAAGCTCTGCAAGGGGGGATGTGTTTGCTCGACGACAACTGCTCAGCTCATTCAGACAGGGCATGGAAACACACACACACACACACACACACACACACACACACACACACACACACACACAACCCTACCTTTAGACAATCAAATTTTGCCCCAACGCCATATTCTTCTGACCTGGCTACTTTTGACTGATGAAGAAACCACTATGTGGCAGGTATTTGCAGAACGACAAGTTGGTGATTTTCAAGGCGGAATGTTTTCTTAATATACACAATGCAGACTTCTATAACCGAAGTCTCCACAACATCATCCATCATTCGAAAAGAATATGTAGCATAAAAGTGCAAATTTCTACAGAAGGACTAACGATCATGTTTACAGCTTGATTCTTGGAAGTGGGAAATTATCCATGGAATATTTCAATAAATAATTAACTACTAACGTGAACTGCTTCTGTTACACACATTTACAATAACTCATACTAAAAAAATAATACAGCATCAGATTCATAATTCTTGAGAAGTTCATTTGAGTTGGAATTCCAGTAGGACACAGTGAGGTGTACAAAAAGAACATGAGTTAGCATGATTCAAAAATAATTTAACACAGATGAATCTGAGATTTTACCACAGTTCAGTTGAAGGTTAAACTACAGACTAAAATATGTGGAAGGTATTTTTCCAAGTTAGGAACCTACAAGAGAAACTAAAACACATATAATTCAATAAATGACATCAGCTGTCACCCTATTTCATGTGATGTGTAATACAGACACAATTCGCACAAATTATAGAACTGTATGTATGTACATACATTCCACATCATTCTCCTAAACCAATTGACCAATTTAAACCAACTTGGCCAACATATCATTTACTGTCTGGAAAGACACCCTGTCAAAGGTGTTGGGAGGGGGTGAACAGCAAGTGTGTCCCACAATGCGAAAATATCCGTATCTAGTCATCCAGTATTTCTGAATGAGAACACTTACAGACTTACCACAAACTTTACACACAGACCCCCACAAAATGATGAAAGGAAAAAAGTTAATTGCATACTACAGTTTTGCAGTTCATGCAATAAAACTGCCACATGAAGCATAACATTTTAATTTATTACTTATTTACTATTAACGGTTTGCAACACATATTTTGCAGACAATATTCACATATACCACTGAATGTATCAGAAAAATTGCATCATTATATGACACTTAAGTTCACTGAACTCTGAATGTAAAACCAAAATTACCGCATCATGCAAGTCATTTAAATTTATTACTTCATTGCTACAAACTCTATTCGCAACACTTTATGTACACAGAGTCCACATATGCTGCTGAATGTCCCGAGATAAATACATCATTGTACCATACATAATTCAGGAGATACGACATCATAAACACTGTGCTGCATGAGAAACTGCTGCATCATACATGATGCGTTAATTTATTACTTCTTTACTAATTAAGTCTATTCACAACACATTACATAGACAGTAGGCACATATACCACTGGATGTACCTGCAAAATTATATTGTCGTACAGCACACAGTTCAGGAGATATGACATCATAAACACTGAGCTACATGAAAATGAAACTGCAGGGCAAAATTCACTAGACATACAGTGAAATATATACAGGGAAAATAAGTTAACTATTTGTGAAATATAGCTGACATGTGGGTATGTGAGCAATTTCTTGCATAAAAAGCTCATGCTAAGCCCCTGGAAATATTTCAGTTAAGTTTGGTACAGATATTAGTTACAATCTGGAGAAAAAAAAAAATACTGTAGGTGGGTAACAACCAGCAGCCTCCTACAGGGAGTAGTGTGATAATGGGGACAGAGAAGGAAGGTCAAGGAGGTGGACAGACAGCAAGGGGGAAGGAGTAGATGGACAGAGAAAGGAGAGAGGATGAGATGGACGGAGACAGAGGGAGGAAGAAATAGGCAGTGAGATGGGGGAGAAGGTCATGAACAGGCAGAGGGGGAGGAGAAAGGGAAGAAGAGATGGACAGAGAGAGGGGACAGGAGGAGATGGACAAAAAAAAATGGAGATGAACAGAGAAACGGGGGAAGAGAAGATGGACGAGAGAGAGGGAGAAGAGCAGCTAGACAGAGAAAGGGAAAGGAGGAGATGGACAGAGAGAAGGGCAGGAGGAGATGGACAAAAGCAAAAGGAGCAGGCACACAGAGGGGGAAGCAGTAAATGGAAAGAGGGTAAACGAGCAGATGGACAAAAAGAGGGGGGAAAAGAAGATGGACAGAGAGAGGGGTGGAGAACATGGACAGAGACAGACTGTGTTATTGGAGTTTTTCACAATGCTGTGAGTCAATAAGAACTTCTCAGTTTACAGCCTTTTGATAGCTGCCCCGCTGTTGTCATCAGGATTTCAAATCACTGACTGCCTGAGCTTGCGCAGTGTTCTGTTTATGTAGATGTACTGGCAGCATCTGGAACCATCCAGAGAGGGCTGGAATGGCACTTGTAGGGAAGGCAAGTTGGGCAGTTCGTAGTGGCTCCATCCCGCCACAGGACCAAGTGACATCACAAGGTGCGAGAAGCCAACAGCATATTTGAAACTGCTCTCTCGCATCCCTACAAGTGTCAAGCCTACAGCTTCTCTTAGGCTCAATGTCCATAGCCCATCCCCATACACTACGAAGTGTGTACCCCTGGTCTCCATCAAAACTGTTGCTGTTTATTCTAGTGTCGGCCACTACTTTGATAAAAGAATCCCAGTATGATAGTGTTTCAGACACAACTCTCATTTTTACAAACTGTATTTTATGCCTGTTTTCTGGGCAATGTTGAGCCACAGCCAACAATTTTCATGTTATCTTTGCTTGGTAAGTCATAAATGCTTTGCAACAGTATGAATAGTTCATGAATGCTTTGCAACAGTGTGAATAGTCTGACCTACCTAAATGCTACCATATTCACAGTGGACACCATACACACCAGGAATGCGAAGACATGTATTATCTTTAACAGGGTGTAACGCATCTCTTGTCTCGGAGGTGGGGTCAGAACACTGGTCTCATGTCTTAGTACATGGCCCCTCAGCACACATCCTATTTTGCTAATACTTGCTCCACACTATGGAACGGATACAGCTGGCTTGCCCTCTTCTGCAGATTCATGAGGCGTCTTTCATTGGTGGCACTTGAAAGCTTTAGCAGTTTCTCCCCTGCTGTAACCATTTTCTCTGAACTAGAGATCGAAACACAGAAATTCAGACTTCAGATGTTCTCATCACAAATAATATTTTCCCTGCATACCAACATGTTCGATACCAATTCCTTGTGTACAGGGTGACCCGTCAGTGTGTGTATATTTACTGTACACAGAATGACCCAGCCAGCAACTACAACATCTAGTTACAGAAGCTTGCCATATCTCTCCAACTCGACAGTAAATGTAATATTGGGGTGGACACTGTTCATGTGTTTGACAAACTGCTACAGTACATTTTCACCACAAGACCATATTAAGAAGGTGTTGTCATTGTATCGTAGCAACCAAGATGGACACAACCTCGCGGAGTTTGGACCTTGCTCCCCGAAGTGGTCCATGAAATAATTCATGACAACCATAAACAGTGGGAATCGCATGGCTGTGCCACCCACCAACTCATAATATCCACTGTGGTAAAGAAAGTACGTTGTTGTTAAGGCATGGTCGAAGAGCTCAGCGGCCGGAGTGGCCAAGCAGTTCTAGGCGCTACAAACTGGAACCGTGCGACCGCTACAGTCGCAGGTTCGAATCCTGCCTCGGGCATGGATGTGTGTGATGTCCTTAGGTTAGTTAGGTTTAAGTAGTTCTAAGTTCTAGGGGACTGATGACCTCAGAAGTTGTCTCATAGCGCTCAAAGCCATTTGAACCATTTGAAGAGCTCAGCCAAAAGTTCCAGCATGAATTGTACGGGCACACTCATAAAAAGTGACACAATGTCCAGGCTTACTATTATGTCACCTTGGACTTTTTATTTTCCCGAGGGTCTCAATGAATGACTGCTGAATAGTGATGTGGAAATGGAAATTGATTAATAATTGCTTGCATAATAGGAAAAAATGACTGGGAAGAATAGTTGAGAAACTTTTGAAGGTAAGCTATGAAGCTGTTCACAATCTTGGGTGAATTTTAACCGATACCAATATCAACAGAGCTTGAATATTATTACACTCAAGGTCAATAAACATAATTTGCATTTTGTATTGTTGCTTCCAGTAGTATGCGGTACCAAAGAATCACCACAACCATTGAACCTGTCAATCTGTCTAAAGCACATGAAGCACAATATTTTTAGTATAAGTAAACTGAGTTCATAGTTGCGTATCACGTCTGAGTCATTACCTTAACATTAATTCCACTGTGTTTAGTCTTGAGTGTGACAATGTCAATGCAGGAACACTCCTCCAGATACAGCATTAATTTTTCTTGTCTGCACCAAACCTCTTGATGCAGGATCTCGGCAGTGAGTGAAATTATGAACAGATGAGTTGAACTTATAACTGTCCAAATAAATATTCCTTTTCTAAGAACTTTTTGTAATACTTTTAAACAATGGTTAATATATACATTATTAACAACAATGATACGACGGATCCAAGCATACACCCATAGCTACCCCTTCCCGTAACAAACGGGGTGAAGATACCGTATTTACTCGAATCTAAGCCGCACTCGAATCTAAGCCGCACCTCAAAAATGAGACTCGAAATCAAGGGAAAAAAAATTTCCCGAATGTAAGCTGCAAGTGAAATTTGAGACTCGAAATTCAAGGCAAGAGAAAAGTTTTAGGCCACACCTCCAACTCGAAACAAAGTTGTTCCATTGTAACATGAGACATAATTTAGGGCGAATAAATGACGATACAGCTACAGTAGTTTGGTTCGAGTCGTAAGCTTAGCAGTTAAGCTTTACCAGGTAGCCATTGCTATGCGTCAGGCGCTCCGTCCGTATTTATCCGGGTACCCTCACTTTTTCTCGTGCTTCGTCTGGTTTAAATTGATTCTCTTCGTTATAGGTGTTTACGTCACTCTAAGCTGAAAATGCATTACTGTACTGTGTCATGCACTGTTTGTCACATTTTGATAATGAATGTTTACGGCCTGACGCCGTTTGCGACGTGGCTTGCTTTTGTGCACACTACCACCGCTTACAATATATATATATATATATATATATATATATATATATATATATATATATATATATATATATATATATATATATAGAGAGAGAGAGAGAGAGAGAGAGAGAGAGAGAGAGAGAGAGAGAGAAGAATCGTCTCATTAGCGAAACAATGGCAAGAGACTGCTATCTGTTGTTTGTTACACTGCTGCTTTCTTTGATAGTGACCAACAAGAACCAAATATGTCTGCTTGTGAGATGTCTGCTTGTGTCTGTATATTTGTGGATGGATATGTGTGTGTGTGTGCGAGTGTATACCCGTCCTTTTTTCCCCCTAAGGTAAGTCTTTCCGCTCCCGGGATTGGAATGACTCCTTACCTTCTCCCTTAAAACCCACATTCTTTCGTTTTCCCCTCCTTCCCTCTTTCCTGATGAGGCAACAGTTTGTTGCGAAAGCTTGAATTTTGTGTGTATGTTTGTGTTCGTTTGTGTGTCTGTCGACCTGCCAGCACTTTCATTTGGTAAGTCACATCATCTTTGTGTGTATATATATATATATATATATATATATATATATATATATATATATATAGAGAGAGAGAGAGAGAGAGAGAGAGAGAGAGAGAAAAGAATCGTCTCATTAGCGAAACAATGGCAAGAGACTGCTATCTGTTGTTTGTTACACTGCTGCTTTCTTTGATAGTGACCAACAAGAACCAAATAATAGACTGCGTATGATGGATAATGTTCTGAACGAGAGTTTAGCGAAAATTTTTCTTCGTTTGAAAATATTTGCAGACGCCTGTTTAGTACATTACATTCTGCACATAAATTAAAAATCTAGTCAATTACCGTGCTTCATTTCTGACAGTATCACTATTAGACATAAGAATAATACGAATATAAACATGACATGATATGTATATTCTTCCGCGTTTGCTCTTGTCTCACTCTAGTTTCGTAGTTTATTAGCCAGACAGGATTTAAATGAGATACCAGCAAACACGACAGAATACATGGCAAAATGTTTATATTCCTTTTATTCTTATGGTGAAGAGAATACTGCATGTGATTCACAATTCATAAAAGTTCTCTTCTAACACGTAGGAAAAAATTCAGAACGTAGAGTTGGCCATATTGACAAATATCCCAAACAGTCTTGCCAGTCGGATTTTGGTAGTACATTGAAATGCTGCTACATTCAAAGATGAACAATACGGAATTTGTATTTACTTTATTGCATAATGTATGAAAATGCAGCGGTCGAAGCTCGGGGCGGAGAAAAAAAGCTCATCTTCCACCTTTTTTTTTTTTTTTTTTTTTTAATTTATTTACTGATGCAGAGGTTTTGGCGCCAGTATTTAGTTTTTTGCCTGCAAAGCATGCCTGTGTAGTGCTACATATATTGGATGGCAGAAGTTAGTTGTGGCGGCACCTACCAACACTTTTCAGAACTTCCGATTACTTTGCACTCGATTCTAAGCCGCAGGTGGTTTTTTGGATTACAAAAAACGGAAAAAAAGTGTGGCTTAGATTCGAGTAAATACGGTACATAAATTAATAAATTGAAGAGTGTATTTCTTACTTGCCACAAAAAACTCGTTACTTTACTTTTGGTGGTGTCTTTGTTTATAGCTCATTCAGTTTACATATAGCCACATGTCCAGTACGAGGCCACAGTGTCCCATGTCCTCTGTTTACAGTGGCTTTCACTGCACAAATTCGTGAAGTTCCTGTTCAGATGTGTGATCCTATGTAAAATCTTCAATGCGGTGACAACTGGTTTCCAAATCAGCAGCACGGGGAATTTATTTCACCTTGTCGGTCTCATTTATTCGCTGGGGAGACCAGCTGTACACCCAAATCCATCGACAAAGTTAAGTTCCTTGTTGCTTTTACGACGTTGTTGAGCACAGAAAATTCATGTTATACGAAGTATTGTTTACCATACGCACTCCCACATTTTGTTATAACACACGTACACTTAACACTTTGCAGCCAGGTTTTGTATATTTTTGATCTTTGTTTTTGAGCGTCTTTCATAAAGTTGCATTACATAAAATTTCTGTAGTGCCCTTTCCACATACTGTACATATAAAATAATAAAATGCAAATACAGTTACAAAATACACTTATCCTATTCATCTGCTGACATATCATTATTGTCAGTCATATACATTATAGTCTGAAACATATTCTCTGCTCTGTTTATATATCGGGTCATTACTTGTCATTTGGTTTTAGTACATTCTATCAAACTTCATTTTCATTACATAACTCAATTCCAATTACAGCAGTAAACATATTACTCTCGCTTGGTTATACATGCTTCATATAACATTTATCTAATAATACATTCTGTTTTCATTTATGGCATATATTGACATACATTTCATTTCAGTTTACAGTGACTTCTTCTCAGAGCATATTTATCAATTCAAAACAATCAAACAAGTAAACAATAGTCGCTACAATAGATACCACTCACCACTCATGGCCTCGCCTCTCTAGCATTCTCCAGGAAGGATCTACACACTAGAGGGTTGTGGAAATTCCACAGAAAGGCATTTATGTGCTCAGTTACATTTCGTTAATAGACTTAATTGTGATCCCAAAAACAAAATAGTTTGTTCAATTATTCAAAATGACAGTCACAATGGCATTATTTATTTTGCCGGCAACCAGTTTCAACCCATGATGGGGTTATCTTCAGGACAATTTACACCATTTGGTTGCTCACTGGAGTCATCACCCTGCCTGTGCGTGGTTGGTATCTATAGTTACCAACCGTTTGTACCTATAGTTACCAATGGTCCCTTAAATAGTTTTAATATTTACTTTGTGGTAAATACACAAAACTATGCTGTGACCATCAGTCCTGATCATTTTTGTTAACTTGTAAATTGCTACACTGATGGATAGCCAGGTGAGGTATGTATTTTTAAGATTTGATTTTGAAATAGTGAACATAAAGGGAAACCAAAACAAAATAGCCAATGCTCTTTCTCGATTACCACACGGCTTAAAGGAATTTAACGATTTTTTAGAGCAGGAAGGTGAAATAAGAGCTATGTTGATGGGAGACAAAACACTCTGACAATACTATGTCCACATGTGTAAACACACGAAGCAATTACAGCAGGAAGACACACGCCGGAGTAAGGTAAGAGTGAAACTTGTGCAAAATGGCGATGAAAATTTAAAAAGGTTTTTCACTATTCACAAAGGACTTCTGTACCATAGGAACCATCCGAAACAAGAACAATGGCACGTATGTTTGCCAGAGGAATGTGTGTATGATTTTACCTTATACACACACAATACTTGGGGCCACTATGGCACTGCAAAATGCAGTGACAAAATAGGTAAATATGGTTATTTCCCCAACTTTAGAAGAAAAGTACTACAGCTGATAAGAGAGTGCATTGTCTGCCAGAAAGCAATACATTCTAACAACTCCAAACAGATACAACTATATCCCATTATGGTTAAAAAAACTCTACAAAATGTATTGTTGGATGTGGCTGGACCCTATCCCAGAGGTGAGGGGAGACTAAAGTATATAGTAGATCTGTATGATATTTTCACCAAATACGTAAAACTGTATTCTGTACAAAACATTACACCCATTTAAATTATAATAAGAATCAAAGAGGATTATTTTGCAAGAGTAGGAAAACCAGAAGTCATTAACAGAGATAATGCCTCATACTTTGTTGGATGTAAATGGAATGAGTTTGTAGATTCCAACTAAATCACACACATTTTAGAATCCAAATTTCATCCCGAAGAATCCCCCATAGAAAGGGTGTTTAGGTTTGTGAGGACCTATACACCTCATAAACATACCAAGTGGATTGAATATGTCACTCCTTTCTTACAAATTGTTAAGAACCTTCCCCATAAATCAACTGGATTTACACCAAATGAGATGATTTTCAATTGCAAACAAGTAGACGAGTGAGAAAACCTTTACCCAAGGTACGGATACTGGAATTATCACAGGAGCATAAAATACGACAAGCAGTAATCGACCTTAAAACCTGGGCTAAATGTAGGAAAGGAATCTATGACAGAAAGCTGAAACATACAAACAATTTGATAAAGGACAAAAGGTGTTACTTATAACACATCCAAATAAAAAAAAAATTGGAAAACTGCGATGTAAGTGGCAAAGTTCTACTATACACTGGACCATACATAATTACTAAAATCCCCTACGCGAGAGCATAAGGGCCTTTACCCATGCAAAGACTTCAGAACATTTATATACTCAAGAAGGGCTGTATACCCTCTTAAGTTGTATACATGTATAATAATATTATATTTAGGATGCTGGAAAATCACATTCCAGAATTTATGGTGTTAGTTCATAAGGAAAATTTTTGTTTGTGTTGCTTTTCTTATACATCAAATGTGTAAACGATAAGATGATGGCTGTAACAAGAAAGAATTTTACTTTTATGTGTCTAGAGACTACGATACTCTAAATACAACATTTTGCCTTGCGCGTAGCCCAGCTGCAAACAAATACATGAATTTGTGAAATGCACGGTAGTGTGCAATGCAATACACAACTCGCCGTGACACCAGTAGTATAGAGCGACGTGGTGCACCTGCAGTTGGGAGCAAGCTAGTCAACAAACCACAAGCGCGTGACTGCCAGACAGGCACAGCTGGGGGTGTTGGAGTTCCCAAACCAAACAAAATCTGATGAGCTACAGCCCGCACTAAGATTTGTAAATCTTATTGAATAAACAGAGACATAGAAAATTAAGAGTGAGTCTATACTACATCTATGACTATTTACACAATGCACACACACACAAAGATGAGCTACAGGATTATATACAGAGGAAAGGGACGCTAAGCTACGAGATATTTACTGAAGCTACACTACAATATACAATATATCTATATATGTATAATATTTACAAATTTAAATACTGAAAGTGCACGCACTAGTCATACTTGATAGATGAGAAAAATCCTGCTGAAGGTAAACAAGAGAGTACAGCGTAAGTGGCAGATTGAATAAGAGGTCGCAACATGCCTCTACTACACTTTATCTTTCAGATTTATAAGGTGAATAGAGATGCACACATGACATTAAATAAGTTTTGTGATAGCATGACTGCACACCGAAGTGAACGAATATATGGTTGACTACATGAAAAAGGTATTCGTAGCCACTGAGCAACTACACACTTATCTACGAAGATTTAGTTTTAAGTTAGTATTAAGTTTTTTCTTCCAGGAAACGATGCATCGACACATCCTAAAGTGAAGAAAGATAAATGCTTGTAGAGTGTTAGGTACCGCATAAACATAAGAAAGGAGCGCACTGCGTGTAAATATAGTTGTAAGTTTATAATACATAGGAATGTGATGGTGTGAAAGTATGCGAGGAAGAAAACGGTTGCAGTTAAGTCGCATATTACGATGCTGAACTAAGGTTGAGAACTACCAAATAATCAAGGGTTCAAAACCTAACTACTGTGAGCGTCGACTACCCGTGAAAGCATCAAACAGCTTTAAAATTTAATATGCATGTTTGTTATACTTATGTTAACATTGTATTACGATCATTATCCCAGTGTGAATGAGGTGAGAAATTGTTACACCAGCTATGAGGTGTCCGAAAGTCTGATGACAAGTTTTTGATAGTATAATCGTGAATTAAGATTTTTTTTTTTTTACTTGGGTTATTAATAGTGGTGTCTATTAAACGAGATGAGTAACATTTTTTCATGCAAAATTCGAACAAAATTACAATTACTTTGATTAATTAACATAATGATATTACCTTCTAATACCTTTTACACCTGGGGAATTGGTAATAATAATCTCTGAACAAATACGAACACTTTGCCTAGGTCAACCCTTCATCCATTTTGTACCATCTTTGGATGTATAAAAAAATCCCAAGTGCCTCAGGTGACTGACTAGGAGCCGCTAACACAGATTTTGGCTCTTCCAAAAATTCAAAATACCTTCTTGCTCTGAATCACTTTCTTCACTTCCTTGACAAACTTTGTCAATCTCTGCTAAGCTCTCGGAATCACAGGAACTAGCATTTGAACAGTTTTCTAAAACTTCTTCTAGTAGTTCATGTAGCTGACATTCATTTTCTTTGTAAGACATCCCGAGAAATATAAATTCTAAAAATAAATCACAGAATAATATACATAACTATGAATCTCATAAATATCCTGACAGCTCAAAAATGTAACACCAACTACAAGGTCATGTGTGACGTTCCCTAGCCATCTTTGCACACCTGTATCTCCCTCTAACCCTGGCACAACAATAAACTCAACACTCAGTCACCTCCAGCTACTGTGACAGCAAGGTTTGTGTGGCAACAATGACATTCAACAATCAGCGCTTCGAAACACCTCGGGTATGACATACCCGACCTCACTCATGCTGGGTTATATGTAAGATAGCATATTGATTATACAACTCCGTAAACCTTAGCACTTGAAATGGTTACTCTTTATATAAGTAAATAGTGAGCTGCACTTTTAAACACTGAACGAGTATTTGATATGACTGGTAAGGTCAGAATTGAGTTGTTCTTAGAAACAACAAACTATCTTGCTCTGTAGATCACAGTTAAGTCCATTAACGAGACGTAACTGAGCACATAAATGCCTTTCTGTGGAGTTTCCTGAACCTTGTAGTGTGTAGATCCTTTCCGAACAATGCTAGAGGGGCAAGGCCATGAGCGGTGCGTAGTGTCTATTGCAGCTACTATTGTTTAACTCTTTGATTCTTTTGAAATGATAAATATGCTCCCACAAGAAGTCATTGTAAATGGAAATGAAATGTATGTCAATTTATTCTATACATGAAAACAGAATCTATTATTGTATAAGTGTTATATGAAGAATGTATAACTAAATGAGAGTAAAATGTGTGCTTACATAATTGGGATCGAATAATGTAACGAAAATGAAAACAAAATGAAAAGAAGTGACACTATGTATAAAAAGGGGAGATAATATGTTACAGGCTTTAATGTGTATAAGCAACAATAATGGCATGTCAGCAAATGAATATGGTAAGTGTATTTTGTAATTGTATTTGTATTTTATTATGTTATGTGTATAGCACGTGGAAAGGACATGACATGTCAGCAAATGAATAGGATAAGTGTATTTTGTAATTGTATTTGTATTTTATTATGTTATGTGTATAGCACGTGGAAAGGACATGACATGTCAGCAAATGAATAGGATAAGTGTATTTTGTTATTGTATTTGTATTTTATTATACTATGTGTACAGCATGTGGAAAGGACACAACAGAAACTTTACGTAATGCAACTGTATGAAAGGTGCACAAAAACAAAGTGCAAACCCATACAAAACCTGGCTGCAAATTGTTAAGCGTAAGTGTGATGAAACAATATGTGGGTGTACGCGTGATAAACTAAAAATGGCAATACTTTGTATAACATGAATTTTCTGTGCTCAACAACGTCGTAAAAGCAGTAAGGAACTTACCTGGTTGACGGATGTCAGATGTACTCTCCCCACTGAATAAGTCAGAGCGACGATCTTAAATAAATTCCTCGGCCACTGATATGGAAACCAGTTGCCACCTCATTGAAGATTTCACAAAGGATCATGCAGCTGAACACAAGCTTCACAAATCTCTGCAGTGAAAGCTACCGTACACGCACGACATGGGCACTCTGGCCTCATATTGAACATGTGAGTGCGAATTGGGATGATAGCGGAAGTTGCATTGCGTGCATGCTTCGCAAGCTAAACACTGTGCAGTGCTGACTGACCACAATGGGACTATGCAGTTACAGCAAGCACTTTGTTAGGACAGAAAACTTATATATGTATGTGTTAAAAGAAGCTGACATGCCCATATAAATTGATAACCATTCAGGATAACTCCTATGCCCATACCAGCCAGGATTATCAACACTCAAAAAGGGAAATAAGTTCAGACACTGTGCACCTACGTATCACGTCAGTGCACAGTGGGTGCCCAATTATGTTGAACCAATTTTTTTAAAACTATATGTAAACTGAATGGGTTATAGACCCTGACAAAGATAAATTAACGAGTCGTTTTGTGTCAAGGATAATTTTTGATACATCTGTATGAAACAAAATACGAAATACACTCTTCAGTTTATTAATTCCTGTGTCTTCACCTGTTTTTTTTCGAAAAGTGGTAGGTTACGGACGTATGCTTGGATCAGTCGTACTAGCATTGTTAAAAATGTTTATTTCAACCGTACATTAAAAGTGTTATAAAAAGTTACTAGGAAAATCAAAATTTATTCGTACATTCAAGATGTCCACTCGTGTCTGTTCATCTTTCTCTCGTCGCTGAGATCTTGCATCAGGAGGTTCGGAGCAGACAAGAAGAATTTACCCGACACCTGAAGGAGCAATCCTTCATCGACATTGTCACAATCAAGATGGAATACAATGGAATTAATGTGAAGCAGTACATAATGGAAATTATGAATATTGACCTTGAATGTATTGATATTGAAGCTCTGTTGATATTGGTATCAGTTAAAGTTCGCCCAGGATTGTGCATAAATTCATAAATTACCTCCAAATTTCTTTCAACTATTCTTTCCAATCAATTTTTCCAGTTATTCAAGCAATAATTATTAATCAATTTCCATTATCTCCACACATATACCTATTCATAGTGCTGACAGCAGCAACCTCTGTTTGTGTAGCGGCGTCAGTTTTCACGACTGCCTGCTTCAGAATGGAAGAAAAGGATGCAGCGAACGTGGGTGGCTGCATGGACTTGCGTAGGTGGCTGCATGGACTTGTATAACTTCTTGGCTTCATCACCATACAGGATGCGCTTTGTCATTTTGATCTCATGGATCTTCCGTTCCTCAAGAAAAACTCTGCAGTCCCTGCTCCACAGAGGTTGATCCCCAGAGCAGTTAACACACTTTGGGGGAGAGGAGCAAACAACTCCATCATTGGCGGCTTTACCACATTTCCCGCAAGCGGTTTCTCCTTTATGGCCAAGAGTAGTGTGCCTGAAGTGCTGGCATTTAAAACATCACAATGGATTTTGGTAATAAGGTCGTACACTTAGGCGTAGGACTCCTGCTTTCACATGCTCTGGCCGTTTGATGCTGTTAAAAGTAAGGATAAAAGAGTCTGATTTTACGAGATCGCCATCCAACCCATTCATAATGTGTTGCACGTCGACAACACCTTCCCGGGACCAAGCGGCTTTCAGTTCTTCTACAGGAATGTCAACTAGATCCCTGCAAGTCACAACACCTTTGATGTAGTTCAAGGTGTGCAATTCAGTTTCTACTGCATACTCCCCAAGGCATTTCTTTTAACTATAAGAAACACATTCTGTGAAACAGCACGCAATCTATTACAACTGACTGAGTCAGGAAGACTGGCTACACGAGCCCTCTTGTTCAACTGGGTGTTTGTACCTTCCAGCAGCCCACCCTTTCTGCTGAGAGGGGGTAAAGAAAATTTTGGAGGCTCCATTTTGGTTCCACGAGCAACTAGGGAAATAAGGGTCCACTCAGACAGAGCCCCATGTGTCTGGGTAAGCCTTAATACAACTGAGGTGCGGCAGGTCCCCCAGAGGTTGCCCAATAACAACTGTTCCACCTCAACAGCCATGCATCCCATCAGCACACAGCACATGTTGAGATTAAGGGTTTTTTTATACATCCTTGCGATATGGGAGGTCAAGCAAAGATCCCTGTTCCCTGAGACACACAACGTTCCACTGCTGCGCCACACAGTGGTTGCTGAAGCATGCCCAGAGCTTACAGTGACAAGAGAACTGGCAGCACTTACCAGTCCCCAGCTTAGGAACCTCGGAGTTTTCAAGCCCATACTCGGCAAACAAATACTGAGCCCCTGAGAGTGACAACCACAGAAGGTGCTTCGTTTATTAGATGGTATACATTAGAAGCTTAGTCATGATTCAACACAGACCATCATAAAGACAAGGAAGTTAATTAAGGACTCTGGTATGCCAGAAGAAGTGACAAAGAAATTAATGTCATGTGCTGCCAGACCTCCCACGCTTTGTGGATTGCTGAATATACACCTGGAAACTATTGTCTGAGCCCTATACTTAATGCAATCAGTTCACCCACCTAAAAATTGGCAAAACATCTAGCAGTGTTATTAACACCAAAACTGTGGCACTGCAATAATTACATTGCTAACTCGTACTCATTCACTGAGATCCATGGAAAAATAAAGATAGGCCCAAATGATATAATGGTTAGCTTGCACATTGTGTAACTTTTTACAAGAATCAAGGTATAAGATCCAGAGGAACTTTTGGCCTAACGATTTCAACCTTAGACAGACAAGCTGTTCCACCAAACTTTAAGGACAACATACTTTGTGTATTACAACGAATATTATGAAATGACGGATGGCACACTGACGGGAACCCCACACTCTCCAGCCATCATGAGCTATTTTATGGACCACTTTCAGGAGCAAGCTCTGAACTCTGTGAGGTTGTGTCCATCTTGATTCCTACAGTGCACTGATAATGCGTTTTCAATATGTTCTCATGTTGAAAATGTTGCATCAGTTTGTTGACCACATGAACAGTGTCCATTACAATATTACATTTACTGTCCACGCGGAGAGAGGTGGCAAGCTTCTATTCTTGGATGTTTTAGTTGCTAGCTTGGTCATTCAGCGTACAGTAAATCTACACACGGTGACTGGTAATTAAAAGCCAACAGTTTTCACCACCTTGTACACAAGAAAGTGATATGTAAGAAGTTAGTATACAGTTAAAAAATTATTTCTCACGGCGAACATCTAAAGTTTGAATGTCAGAATTTCAAGCACCTGTTCAGAGAAAGTTGTTACAGCACGGGAGAAATTGCTTAAGCTTTCAAGTGCCACCAATGAAAGAAGTCTCGTGATTCTGTGGAAGAGGCCAAGCCAGCTGCATACCTTCCATACTGTGAAGCAACTACTAGCAAAGATACGATGCATGCTGTGCATGCTGAAGAGACATGGACTAAGACCTGGGACCAGTGTTCTGGCCCACCTCCAAGACAAGAGATATGTTATTCCCTATTAAAATAACATATGTCTTTGAGTTCCTGGCATGTGTGGCTTCCCCTGTGAATGTGATAGCACTTACAAAGCCCAAACTATTCTCATTGTTGCCAAGCATTATTCAAAGCATTCACCAACTTGTCAAACAAACATAACTCGGAAATTGTTAGCTGTGGTTCAACGTTGCCCAGAAAACAGGCACAAAATACAGTTTGTAAAAATGAGAGTTTTGCCTGAAACACTATCATAATGGGATTCTGTTATCAAAGAAGTGGCCGACACTAGAATAAACAGCAACAGTTTCAACAGAGACCAGGGGTACACACTTCGTAGTGAATGGGGATAGTCTAAGTAGAGATGTGGGGCTGACGCTTGAAGGGGCGTGAGAGAGCAGTTTCAAATGTGCCATTGCCTGCTCGCACCATGTGATGTCACTTGGTCCTGGCTCAGGACGGAGCCACTACAAACTGCCAAACTTAGCTTCCCCACAAGCACCATTCCTGCCCTCTCTGGAAGGTTCCAGACACTGCCTTTAATCTACATAAGCAGAACACAATACCAGTACCAGCAGTCAGTGATTTGAACTCATGATGACAATGGCGGAGACAGCTATTCGAAATCATGCAGCTTATAAACTAAGAAGGTTTTATTGGAGACAGAGGGGGTTAGTGGCGATGGACACAGACAGGAGATTGACCAATAGAAGAATGGAATAAATACATACCCAGGCAATGCCAGGTACACAGCTAGTCAATGAATAAAATGTTGTGGATGTTAGTATGTTGCCATTTTATTGATCAAGGATATTTTTGCTGTAGGTGTGAAGCTGCCTTCAAACTATAAATTTGTTTAAACACTACAGTACCATGTTAGGCACGGTCCTGTTAGAGATAGTATGCTCTTGCCTCTGACCTCTGAAATTACTTAATAAGTTATAGGAGAGACCTACAATTTCATACAGACTGCTAACTATGCTAACTACAATGCAACTTGGCATTTTGCACATTTACAAATTGCTGCTGAAGGTCAGAGAAACAACATGTCACAAAAGAAATTTCAGAAGAAAATTGGGATTGAAACCCAAAGCTTGAAATTTGCAATCTGGCACTTAACAAGATATATTCTTTCTCTGCACACCTGTTACACTCCTTAATATTAAACAATCATTATACACATATGTGCCTAATGCTAAAACCCTGTGTTAGTTTTATAACACAGTAACCAAGCTGCATAATTCTATTTATCATAATCAATACTGCATAATGCAGCTGAAACTTAGAGAAAGTACATCATTTTAAAAGTTATAAAGCAATGAAGAAATAAAACTTACCTATACTGATAGTTGTGTAGAGCAAGTGGGTATCTGGGACGAATTGCAGATGAATTTGGTATGGCTTTATTCTGTAGAAAAAAAAAAAAAAATACCATATATCACTTATGGTGATAAGATATATTTCCTGTACATAATTGTTTTGAAATTATTCTACACATAGCAAGAAAACACGATAATTGCACTTCATATACATGTTCAATATCTCTATGAATTGTAGTGTTAAGTTGTGGAAGATGTACAAAAGACAAAACCAGTGGGGCGTTTTACAGATACAGACAAAGATTACAAATTAATCCTTGCACAATCGAAAATGGCAAGTTATAATTTTTTCACACACCATGAAACAGTTAGTTATATCTGACAGTCAGTATTCTAAAGTAAGTTGAACTCTGTCTCACACTACGAGGAACCCAGTACCACAAAACATACAATGTGCTGCGAACAAAGTGAAGACTAAATGGATATCCAGTAAGTCAGATTTTTAGACATGTGGCAACATGTTGGCATAGCCTTCTGTGAAACTAAAATGACAAGTACAAGGGTGGTTTGAAAAGTTCTCGGAATCACCACGAGAGGTCATCACTAGTGCAACGAGTTGTTCATGTGATACTCGTTGGATTGTTGCCTGTAAATACGTGCCAGGTCAGTGCTCTTGGAAGAGAGCTGTGGCGGAGCGTGGCTCTGTTTTTGTTTCTGCATAGTGATTAGCAAAGTTGGAAAACATCAGGATTCGAGCAGTCATTAAGTACTTCTTAAAGAATGATATGATAGCAAAGGACATCCATGCCGATTTCCAGAATACACTGGGGGACTCTGTTCCTTCATATTCAACTGTTGCCAAGTGGACAAATGAATTTAAATTTGGTCAGGAGAGCTTACATGATGATCCGCACAGTGGTCGGTCCAAATGTGTCACTACTCCAGAAATCATTGCAAAAGTGCACAAAATAATCATGGAGGATCGCCGATTGAAAGTGTGTGAAACTGCTCATGCTTGCCAAATGTCATCTGAAAGGGTATACCACATTTTAACTGAAGAATTAGAAATGAAAAAATTATCTGCAAGATGGGTGCCGCGACTCTTGAAACTTGATCAAAAGCACATGAGAATGGACATATCTGAACAATGTTTGGCCCATTCTAGGAGAAATGGACAAGATTTTTTGCACTGGTTTGTAACCATAGATGAAACTTGGGTGCACTACTATACCCCAGAGACAAAACAACAGTCAAAGTAGTGGAAATGTGCTCATTCTCCGCCACCAAAGAAAGCAGAAAATTCCTTCGGCAGGAGAGGTCATGGTATCGGTGTTCTGGGATGCGAAGGGTATTCTGTTTGTAGATTATCTCCCCATTGGGCAAACAACTACTGGAGAATACTATGCTAACCTCCTAGACAAATTTCAACAAAAGATAAGCAAAAAAGGCCAAGTTTAGCAAGGAAGAAAGTCATCTTCCATCAAGACAATGCACACCCGCACACATGTGCCATTGCCATGGAAAAATTACACGAACTAATGTATGAATTATTGCCACACTCGCCTTATTCACCTGATATCACTCCATCAGACTTCCAACTCTTCCCAAAACTGAAAACTTTTCTTGGTGGCGAAGATTCACTTCAAACAAAGAATTGATAGCTGGAGTTGACAACTATTTTGCAGGCCTGGAGGAAACTAATTTTCGAGATGGGATCAAGGCACTGGAACACCATTGGACGAAGTGCATTAATCTACAAGGAGACTACATTGAAAAACAAAACAAAAAAAGTTTCAGTGATGTAAGAACTTTTTTTCTATTCCGTTCTGAGAGCTTTTCAAACCACCCTCGTCAATAGGATACTAAAAGCTGATTAGGCATTGAAAGTTGTGTCTAAGTGAGGTGCACCATGGTAGGTCAAAACAGAAACAGAAATTTGTGTTCCCAAAAGAAGTTTTAATTTTAAGAGTAAAGGAAAAATTCACTACAAGTCTGTGCCACATGCTAGTCCTGTTATGATCATAGTGTTGAAAGACAATCTACAATAATCAAAACAGAGCAGTTGGTACTCCAAAGGATTGCTTTGATCGTCAAAGCATTGTAAGGAGCATTAAACTATCTGGAGGTGGTACCCTACTGTAGCTAATGTTTGGTGATGTTTGGCATTAAATAATTTGAGCCAGGGTGTTGGAAGAAATTTTCATTACCATAATTTGCTTGGCAAGAGGAAGACAGGCAGGACCAAATCATATTACCGTTGAAATTACTGTTCAAAATTGAATGGACATGACAGCTGCCAAACCACATCAATTGCCAGCACAAACCTAAGGCAAATCACAAGCTCATATACCATAACACTGATGAATTTGACAGTTTCATCAATACACATGCAATTTAGACCCTATTATTGCTGCACCAGTTCTTATGAACTTTGTAAATGGGAGTTGTTGAGAAGTAATCCACATTTTGCTACTGCCACTCAGATTAATCGCCTTCCATTCTCAACAATTTCTTCCCATTCCTAACCTCAGAAGTCATCTGTCATATTTACAACCACCAGAGCCTATGATAGAAAACTAGTGTGATTATCTGATCATCAAGGAATCCACACATCACTTATCTGTGGGTGGTTATCTTCATACATCTTCGTTTGTCAGATTGTGACTTGGTATTGTTCACAACCAAGTTTCCAAACACACTGGAATAATACCAAAATCCTAGAATACGTTAGAACTATTAGTCTACATTTTTTAATTAATACCCTAAAAATGTATGCACCCAAATTACCGAAACATGTCAGTAAAATAGCATTTGGCTAATTTAATTTGCTGATTTTCTGGAATTCATTTTTGCTCTGACACACAGTCCACATGTTTAGCTGTGTTTTCCTTTCTTCATTATCTTACAAGCTTTTAATTGCTGCTACTGAATGTTACTGGTTGACATGAAAGAGTTCTGTTTTAGCCTTTCAGCTGATGAATTATTTGACTAAGCAGACCCGTGTTCTGTTTATTGAGAGAGTGTAGACACAGTCATGCATAGTTCATGAAGATGTAGCATGCTGGAGCTCTCACATAACAGAGCCACTGCTCCTGACTGGATATACAAACTACGAAATAAATTGTAAAAGGTTACTCTGTGTGGAATTCTATGGCGGGTGGCCATTTCAAGGCAGTTGTGTGATGTGAGGGACTAACATGGTGGGCACAGAGAAGCCTATAATTTATTTTGTGACTGCTGCAAGAATAAAACCAGTACTAATAAAGCTAAGCCACATAACTAATGAGGAGGTATTCAATAGAACTGGGGAGAAGAGGAGCTTGTGGCACAACTTGACTAGAAGAAGGGATCGGTTGGTAGGACATGTTCTGAGACATCGAGGGATCACCAATTTAGTATTGGAGGGCAGCGTGGAGGGTAAAAATCGTAGAGGGAGACCAAGAGATGAATACACTAAGGAGATTCAGAAGGATGTAGGCTGCAGTAGGTACTGGGAGATGAAGAAGCTTGCACAGGATAGAGTAGCATGGAGAGCTGCATCAAACCAGTCTCGGACTGAAGACCACAACAATAACAATAAAGCTACATAGTCAGGGAGACAACTGTTTCGTCAAAAGATTTCGCAGCTCGAAATTACATGTTTCCCTAATGTGATATTAGCTGTATGTCATAACGTGTGCTAGGACTGTAGCTTGGCAGGTGGACTAAGGTGGAGTGGAGGTTGTGTCATTTGGAATGAGCAGAAGAAAAAGAAGCAGGAAGAGGGGTTAAGGATGGGGAACTAGTGCCTCAGAGGAAGTCAGCAGGTGTGCAGGCTTGGAAGAAAGAGGTGGCAGGTGCATAGGCTGCAAGTGTGATACATGGTTAGTGGAGCCAGTGAGATGCAGTGCATGAATATGATGACATGGAAGTGTGGAGTGAGAGGGAGTGACAGAACAGAGGAAGTGGAAACTGTGGGCTGGAGAAAGTGGGTACAGTGGGTTTGCAGAGAATGAGGCCAGGATGAGAACTGCACCAAAGGATATGTTGCAGGGATAACAGCCATTTACATAGTTCAGAAAAGGTGAATTGCAAAGCAGCCATTGAACTCTACTGTGTGTGTGTGTGTGGGGGGGGGGGGGGGGGGGGGCCACGCGCGGGCGCGTGTCAAAGGGTTTCTTCCGACATCTAGCAAGTTCTCATTTTCTTTGGTGTGCACCTGATGAAAACTCAAGGCCTCTGTTATTCAGTCAGTGCTCTCCTTTACTCCTAAATTATTCACCTTCTTTCAGAGTTTTCCTACATATTAATGTTCGATCACAATACTTTGCAACAGTTACCGCAAACAAATTAGAAATGTTTTGTTATAAGCTTCATTGACACTGATGAAACTCGTGCTAGATTCACAAACTGCATTGTTTCATCATTTAGGCTTGTTAAACTCTGTCTAATGCCAATACAGAGGTATACGTATAAATCACAGTAGTCCTAACTCTAATCACAAATATGAACTAATTATTTGAGGCACTCTTAATTAGTTCATATAGAGCTAAATAAATGGGCAATATTCTTTTGTCATTAGCCTCATTCTGTTTACGTTTTGTAGCCATTGACTGTGAAGACATTTTGCTTATTGCAAGAAAATCCCCCATGTAAAAGGCCGAACAGTGCTTACATAACAGTTGGTATATGACGCGTCATTTCACAGGTGGCTGTCTCTTTTATAGTATATGTTTTGGCAGTTACAGTTCTGGAATAGGTGCTGTTAGGAGGGTGCATAGGGCAAGTCTTGCAGTGGGGATGGTCACAGAGGTAGGAGACATGGGGTAGGGAGATGGGTGCAGAAGGAGCATAGGGCCTGACAAGGATATTGTGGAGATCGGGAGGGCGACAAAAAGCTATTCTAGGTGTGGTGGGCAACATCTCATTTCAGGGCGGGATTTTAGGAAGTCGTGGCCTCAGCATCCTCCCTTCCAAGAATTCCTCACATCCAACATTGCTTCACAACCTTTTCTCAGATCCCTCCACCATGACCCTAACCTATCCTCTGCAGAACTCCAAGCTCTAACTTCCCTTAAATCTGATGACTCCATCATTATCCTCCATAGTAGACAATGAATCCATCACTGTGGTATTTGACTGGAAAGAGTATGTTAGTGAAGGTCTATGCCAGCTTCCTGACACCTCTACATACAGTATCTGCCATCAAGATCCCACCCCTGTGATTCAAACTGACCTGCAATCCCTTCTAAAAATCTCAGGTCCCTCACAAGGACTTACACCTCAATCTGTAAAACTTCTTACCCCACCCAAATCCACGCACCCCACCTTTTTCCTTCTTCCTAAGATCCACAAACCCAATCGTCCTGGTCATCCTATAGTTGCTGGCTTCAAAGTACCCACTGAACTTACATCAGCCTTAGTTGATCAACACCTGCAACCCACAGCACAAAGACTTCGCTCCTACATTAAAGATACCACTCATTTCCCTAGATCATCTGAAAGCCATATCCATCCCATTCCCACCACACACTGATGCCACCTCCCTCTATACCAACATCCCCCATGTACATGGTATGTCTGCTGTTGAACATTTCCTCAGTCAATGCCCGCCTGATTCCAAGCCTATGACACCCTTCTTGCTCACCTTAATCAACTTTATACTTACCAACAATTATTTCATCTTTGAAGGCAGACATACAAACAGATCAGTGGTACGGCCATGGAAACCAGGATGGCTCCTTCCTATGCCAACTTTTTCATGGGTCGCTTGGAGGGGACTTTCCTGGGATCCATAAGCCTTCAACTCCTGATTTGGTTTAGATACATTGATGACATTTTTGTTATATGGGCTCATGGTGAGGCTGACCTGTTAAAATTCCTGTAAAATACCTCCTCCCACTTAAATTTCACATGGTCCTATTCCCAATCCCGTGCCATTTTTTATGTTGATCTTATCCTCAGCGAAGGCCAGCTACACACTTCCGTTCACATCAAAACTACTAACAAACAACAGCACTTACAGTTTGACAGTTACTACCCTTTCCGTATCAAACATTCTTCTCCCACACAGCCTTGGCATTTGAGGCAAATGTATTTGTTTGGATGCAGACTCTTTACAGCAATACACCACTACTCCCACTTCAGCCTGTGCTGGACGCAATTATCCCAACAGCCCAGTTCAAAAGCAGATTTCCTGTGCCATCACATCCAAATAGTCACCAGTATTATACTAGTCTTGAATGTATCAACCAGTTACTTCAACAAGACCATGACTTCTTAAAATCATGCCCTGAAATGAGATCCATTTGTCAGATTTTTCTCAGTACACAAATCGTGTCCAGTGCAGTCCCCAACAATCAGTCTGTCCTTATCATCCCGTGCGATAAATCTCCTCTGACCTGGGGTTCTGGGTGACGTTTCTGAACTGTACCCCCTTTCCCTAAACCTCTCCTGTTCTTTTCCTTCATCGCTCTTCCTTCTCCTTCAACTCTTCTGCCAGAAGAAGGAGCCATTGGGATCAAAAGCTTGTAAAAGTTAAATCTTCGTATGATGTACAAATTACTTGAAAGGCTATTGTATAACAGAATACACATCGAGATATTGGTAAAGATTCTTGTGGACTGTTACTGGCATGATCACGTCCACTCCAGTATTCTGAGCTGCATTCCATCAGCTAACCTGAGAAGAAAGAATAATCTTCTGAGAGAATATAAGAAAATGTGCAACAACCAGCAGCTACCAATTTATGTGCAAATTCCACCTATCCAAATCAACAGACTCTACTCCAGACATCCCCACTGAAAACAGCTAGCATCTCTGTGGAACATAACTTCAATCTACATAAAGATTGCACACAAGAATGGTACAACACTACTCCACCATGGCTTCACAGCTTTCTTCAAGCCATAACAAAACATGGGAACTTACTCTGCCACAGAGAACATACAGAACTCAACAGGATCCAGACCAACAACGGGAGATGCGGTGGCCAATTACAGATACAGATGGGGAGAGACGACCTCTTCAAAGTACGCCTGTGGCTGTCAAACACTGACTGTCAGACACACTGTTGAAGAGTGAGCCCTCAAAATTCGTACCCTGGAAACCCCTTGGACTTCTTGGATGCTACAGCAGATGTTATAAATTATACAAATAATGGGTCTGTAAATTTGTAAATCATGTACACAGTTTATTTGTTCTTCTGCAATAATGTCTAATTGTCGCACAATTAGTAACAATAAAGCGGAGATGCTGAGTCACAGAAAAGCACAGCAAAAAGACTGTCACAAATAAACTTTCGGCCAACAAGACCATTGTCAAAGATAGACTACACACACACACACACACACACACACACACACACACACACACACACACAAATGCAAACGCAACACACACACACACACACACACACACACACACGACTGCAAACGCAACACACACACACACACACACACACACACTCACACACACACGACTGCAGTCTCTGGCAACTGAAGCCACACTGCAAGCGGCAACAGTATAGCATGATGGGAGTGGCAATTGGGTGGGGGTAAGGAGGAGGCTGGGATGGAGAGGGCAAGGGATAGTAGGGTAGGGGACAGTGGAGAGTGCTGCTGGGGAGCACGCAGGGATTAGGGGGAGAGATGGTAGGGCAGCTAGGTGCACTCGGAATGTTAGATGGAGGGCATGGGGGGAGTGTGTGTGGGGGGGGGGGGGGGGGGTGAAGGACAGAAGTAAAAAGACTGCACGTGTTGGTGGAATGAGAGCTGTGTAGTGCTGGAATGGGAACAGGGAAGGGGCTGGATGGATGAGGACAATGTCTCACTGAAACAACCTTGTACAAAAACAAATATCCCATGCCTTATCTTTCCAGTCGGCCGCCACCTCCCAAAATCTCACTGTCCAGCCACAGAGGGGCATTTCCCTCATAACTCTGTACCGTCTGGGACTGGAGCAAATGAATTACATCCTCTACCAGTGTTCCGACTACCTCATGCCCTGAAATGAGAAATGTTCAGCCCACTATCCTTTCCACCCCTCTCAGAGTGGTATTCCACTATTCACCGAACCTACACAAGATATTAGCCCATCCCCACATAACACCTGCTCCCCCTTCCACCACCACCTACTCCAATCGGTCACAAACATCACCTGTCCCATCAAAGGCAAGGCTACCCGTGGAACCAGTCATGTGACCTACAAGCTAAGCTACAACCACTGTGCTGCTGTTCATGTGGGCACGACAACCAAAAGCTGTTCATCCACATGAATGGCCACGAAACAAGTGGACCACCCTGTTGCTGAACACGCTGCCCAACATGACATCCTTTACTTCAATGACTGCTTCATAGCTTGTGCCATATCGATCCTTCCCATCAACATCAACTTTTCTGAGTTGCGCAGGTGGGAACTCTCCCTGCTATATATCCTATGTTCTTGTAACCCTCCTGGTCCCAACTTTCATTAGTCATAGTCCTCACCCAACAGGCACCTACCCTGTTGCTATTCCAGCATTACACAGCTCTCATTCCACCAACGCACTCAATTTTTTTACTTATCTCCTGTTCCACTACCTCCCCCCAGCCCCCACTCCCCCCAGCCACCTCCTTCTGCCATCCATCTAACCTCCCAACTGCGCCTAGCTACACTATACTCTCTCCACCCAGTCCCTGCACACTCCCCAGCAGCACTTCATTGTCCCCCTACCCTACTACCCCTCCTCCTTCCCGCCCCAGTCTCCTCCTTACCCCCACCCTGTTGCTACTCCTTTCACTCACTGCTGCGGCTGCTAACAGTGTGCCTTCTGCTGGCAGAGACTGCAGGTGTGTGTGTGTGTGTGTGTGTGTGTGTGTGTGTGTGTGTGTGTGTGTGTGTGTGTGAGGGTGGGTGGGTGGGTTTGACAAAAGCCTTGTTGCACGGAAACTTATTTATTTTTTCAGTCTTATTGTTGTGCCTATCTGCGACTCAGCATCTCCACTAAAGGGTGAGTGGCAACCTTCCTTTTCATAACATTGTTACATTCCATCCTCGATTTCCCACTGTTTGATTAGTAATAATAAAAGTAACCAGACATCTTCGGACTTAGATATACACTCCTGGAAATTGAAATAAGAACACCGTGAATTCATTGTCCCAGGAAGGGGAAACTTTATTGACACATTCCTGGGGTCAGATACATCACATGATCACACTGACAGAACCACAGGCACATAGACACAGGCAACAGAGCATGCACAATGTCGGCACTAGTACAGTGTATATCCACCTTTCGCAGCAATGCAGGCTGCTATTCTCCCATGGAGACGATTGTAGAGATGCTGGATGTAGTCCTGTGGAACGGCTTGCCATGCCATTTCCACCTGGCGCCTCAGTTGGACCAGCGTTCGTGCTGGACGTGCAGACCGCGTGAGACGACGCTTCATCCAGTCCCAAACATGCTCAATGGGGGACAGATCCGGAGATCTTGCTGGCCAGGGTAGTTGACTTACACCTTCTAGAGCACGTTGGGTGGCACGGGATACATGCGGACGTGCATTGTCCTGTTGGAACAGCAAGTTCCCTTGCTGGTCTAGGAATGGTAGAACGATGGGTTCGATGACGGTTTGGATGTACCGTGCACTATTCAGTGTCCCCTCGACGATCACCAGTGGTGTACGGCCAGTGTAGGAGATCGCTTCCCACACCATGATGCCGGGTGTTGGCCCTGTGTGCCTCGGTCGTATGCAGTCCTGATTGTGGCGCTCACCTGCACGGCGCCAAACACGCATACAACCATCACTGGCACCAAGGCAGAAGCGACTCTCATCGCTGAAGACGACACGTCTCCATTCGTCCCTCCATTCACGCCTGTCGCGACACCACTGGAGGCGGGCTGCACGATGTTGGGGCGTGAGCGGAAGACAGCCTAACGGTGTGCGGGACCGTAGCCCAGCTTCATGGAGACGGTTGCGAATGGTCCTCGCCGATACCCCAGGAGCAACAGTGTCCCTAATTTGCTGGGAAGTGGCGGTGTGGTCCCCTACGGCACTGCGTAGGATCCTACGGTCTTGGCGTGCATCCGTGCGTCGCTGCGGTCCGGTCCCAGGTCGACGGGCACGTGCACCTTCCGCCGACCACTGGCGACAACATCGATGTACTGTGGAGACCTCACGCTCCACGTGGTGAGCAATTCGGCGGTACGTCCACCCGGCCTCCCGCATGCCCACTATACGCCCTCGCTCAAAGTCCGGCAACTGCACATACGGTTCACGTCCACACTGTCGCGGCATGCTACCAGTGTTAAAGACTGCGATGGAGCTCCGTATGCCACGGCAAACTGGCTGACACTGACGGCGGCGGTGCACAAATGCTGCGCAGCTAGCGCCATTCGACGGCCAACACCGCGGTTCCTGGTGTGTCCACTGTGCCGTGCGTGTGATCATTGCTTGTACAGCCCTCTCGCAGTGTCCGGAGCAAGTATGGTGGGTCTGACACACCGGTGTCAATGCGTTCTTTTTTCCATTTCCAGGAGTGTATAATGGGATTGCAGTTTAACAGCATTTACAATTTCTCTACTTTACTACTCAGACAGCTAAAGCTGTCTCCAACCAGAACGTCCTATTGGAGATGGAATGCAGTTGCCTTCCTAAGATGCTTGAACTGACACACCCAGTTATAGGAAGACTCATAATTTAACATGGAATCTGAACCATAATGCAACTTGACATTTTTTTATACATACACATCATTTCCCAGGGTGAAAAAAGCAATAAAGTGAGAGAGGAGAAAAAAAGAGAAAAGAAAAAGGAAAAAACCTATGATGAACTGGAGACTGAATGCCAGAACTGTGGATTTGTAGTATGACACTCAACCAATTCGATGTCAAGCCACACAACATTCTTTGCCTTCCCCTATATATCCAATCCATCATAACAATAAAAATCATTTAGGAATATGTCTCATGTGAGAAATTTTGTATTATATTAAGTTCAGAATAAAAACTTGTTATGGATTTACCTTGTGGCGTTGGACAACCTTATTTATCTCAATCGCCTGCATAACCTTCTTGGATTTCTCAACAAAACGAAGTGTGTTGAGAGTCTCAGCCATGTCAAGTTCTGAAGGACTTACACACGCTATCATGGCAATCATATTATGAATCTGTAAAGAGCCTTTAACGGCAAGATAAAGACAAAATACTATATGACAAACTTATAAATACAAGAACTGTTACAAAGGAATATAAATTGATCCTGGAAATGAACCCAGGATATCCAACATTGGTAAACAAAATAACAACAATAAATTTAATTAACTAATTTAACCACATATCAATATATAACTCTCCTAGGAGACTGTATTTGTACACATTCGATAATCGGTGCTGCACCCAAAATGCAAGGCTTGAAGGTACACTTTAGGCGAGTAATGAAGTTGTAGTCAACTGCAAGTGACATGTAGGGCTCTATCTGCAAAAGAAACTGTGAGACATCGCCCCCCCCCCCCCCCCCCCATACACACACACACACATCAGAATGTGTAGATGCTAATCAAAGATTTCCGGCTCACCTCCCTCCCCCTACCCTGAAGAAGTGTGTAAAGGACAAATTTCTGTGTGTGTGTGTGTGTGTGTGTGTGTGTGTGTGTGTGTGAGTGTGTGTGTGTGTGTGTGTGTGTGTTCTAATGAAAATATTAAATGAGATTCTGAGATTGTAATACTGTGGTTGCATGTGGGTTACACTGGTTAAAAGAGCCATGGCAACTGCAGTCATCTAGCAATGAGAAGGTAGACCACAGATACTGTCAGACATCAATTCCATCACTTGCACAAAAAAAAAAAAGCAACCAACCAGAGTTGGCCACTAAATTTGAAGGCCATTATTATTACAACTAATGTAATGAATAAAATCACTGCCCCTTTGCCTGTCTGGGGACCTTGGTAAAAAAATTTCAAAAGTGTTAATCCTGAGCAATCATCCTGAAGCACAGTAATGTATCATATTCTAGACTCTTATATTAATACACAGTAAGGTAGGAAACAGAGTGCACTTCAACTCTCAGACATTACAAAATATTGTGTACAATAACAGTGGGAGAGCTACGGGCAGGTTAGAAGGCAACACCTGAAAAAGGAAAAGTCTTCTCTCCTCCCTGGCAGGAATAAAAGTTGAAGAGCATTATAAGATTTGCTCTGATTTTTGTTTTATTCTTTTTGGGTAGGAAGTGTAGGTCAGACTTTGCAAAAGAATTAGTGGGGTATTAAGTTGTTTTCTATTATTCAACACCTTATCGACCAATGTATAAAAGTTTGAATAATAAATAAGTAGAGGTCCAGTACCCCCTGTTAATTTTCTTAGGCCAAGTTAAAAAGAAAAATATTTAAATTAGCAAATGGTCAAGAAACATCATTAACTTCAGGTAGTCAGATGTAAATTAATTTTAAAATATTAATCAAAAGATTTTAGATTTTTTTTTTGTCAGTGAAATAATAAAAGTGCTATTTATTATTTTTAATGTGATCCTTTGTACCTTGCCATTAGTACCAATATCCATTATTTCTCTTAAGGTTAAGCACTACTCCATTGGAAACCAAGCAGTCGAGGCCCAATAAAACTCTCAGATTAAAATCCACTACCAATAACACGGATAACTGGATGTGCATTTCTCCTCAACCTGTTTTCTTTTGGAATGAGGTGAACATTGGTTAATGTGAATGAGTGAGATTTCAATTTTTCCTAATTTTCCACACAAAATTCCTAAGATAATATACTAGCTTCACTCCTGGTATCCACTAACAGATGTACTATTTTAGAATACCATTTCTTAATTTCTTCTAAGAACCAACACATTACCTTCATTCATAGAGGAAAATACTTCTCCATTATTCATAATATCTTATTGGTCAGTGTTCTATTCTTACAGATCCATGCACAACTAGCAGGTGATCCACTACTGCAAAGGGTTATCGAATTACTTATAGATATCATGAGTATTCAAAACACCTGATGAGACTGTTTACACAATTGCACATAATACACACTTACGTACAAGCTCCAATCAAACCACTGGCACACCGCATTTGGCGCCCTCTGACTGATGTGAATTATAGTGGAGCAGCGGAAAGAGAGCGACTATTGCAAAACAAGAAAGATTTTGCTACGAAAATCAGATGGTTGCCCTTGACAACAGACATTAACAACACTGTATTAAATATGGAGGGGGAAAAAAAAAGCAGAAAAATAAAATAAAAACAATACATTGAACAGAATGAACAGCAACAGGTTAACCAAACAGATTTTTAAATATCTTTGGGACAAGAAGTCAACTATAGCCTGGATTCAAGAAGTTAGGAAAGATTTGGAAAGAAACAACGTAAGTGGAAAGATGCAACAGAAAGAGTTTCAAGAGGAAAGTGTTGAAAATGGAAGAATTCCAAGGCAGGAGGGAGAAGAAGACAGGGTCAAAATAGTCTGAGGAGAAGGATACATAGTGAAAAGATGAAAGAATAAGGAAAAAGAAACAACAACAACAAAGGAGGAAGCATTGAAATTGGTGCATGGTCCTTAGATGACCCAAACAAAGAAAAAAGAAAAAAAAAAAAAAACAATTCTACTTTGGTAGAGCAAAGTCATGAAAAATTGTTTATTAGTAGTGGGAAAAAGCAAATGTGTCTGACTACAGTGAATTATCAACAAAATACAAAAAGGAGTGATGACACCAGTTGATGAAACACAAATTGCTGATAACAAAAAATAGAGAGCAGCCAACCAAGCAGCTTGCTGTCTAAGAACACTTGTCCCTGCTTTGATTATTCATCAGGGATATAATAATATGTAAAATGGCATCATAAATACTGATAGGCCTCTGTGATTTACTATTTGAACTAACAAATTAGTTGATACATGACTTAAGAGATGATTTAAGCAAAATAACATACAATACCACAAATGAACTGAAGAGTGAAAGAAAAAAGTGTTTGCTAGCATAGAAAATACAAAGACTAGTTCAGAAAAGCTGGGAAACGATTTACATATCCGTATCAGTAAATCGAGGCAAGAGAAAGTAGAAACAAACAATAGAATTTTAGACTTACAAAAGTCATTAGATTCATATAAAAGGGAGGCTGGAGACGAAAGGACAAACAATGTGGTTTAGTGAGGAACACGGTACGAGAACAGTTCCTAGAATTTAATAATACTTTACTACAAATGAATGTGAACAAGCAACATCAATTCTGCAATGTGCATGGCCAGGTGAGACACATCCAAAAATGGCTAGAGACTTTAGGGATTGAAAAGGACACTAGTTTGGAGGAAAAAATGAAAGCTATAGTTGATCAGAGATATCATGAGTAAGATTTTATGTTCAGTAACACATCTCATTTGGAGGAAGATGCTTTGAAGACAGAACAAGAATTTAATTAATTGTGGGATGAAACAGAGAAAAAAAAGGTGGAGCTAGAGTAAAGAATAAGATTGAATACTACTGTGGTACCAAATGAAACTTCAATTAGGGAGCAGCACAAATTTGGCAAAGCAATTCCCTAAATTTAAACTGGATGGAGATGTACACCCTACATGTTTTTTACAAGTATTGTCACAACCCTTGCCTCAACGTTGGGAAGATTCCACAAAGGTAAATCCTGCATTGAGTTATTGGACAGGGATGTGGCTGAATGGGGTACAGCACATTCAGAAGAATTCAGATCAAGGAACGACTTTCAGGAAATCTTTAAAAGAAAGTATTGGTCTGAGGCTGCATAGGAAAAATTAACTTTGGACCTACTAGACCCAAAATTTTTATCAATTCTTGAAGTAGCTATAAATAATATATAGAGTGACAGCTGAGCAGGGGGAAGTATTTAAACAACCAACTGGAGGAAATACTTACTAAAAGTACTAGTGAGGAGACTCCCTTACTTTGTTAGAAAATAAATATAGTATTGAGGTTGGTCAACAGTAAACAATCTTTTTATGTTCTATTGGAGGTTTAGATATTTTAAATACGAAGCGAGGGGAATCCATATGAAGGGACAATACATCTCACAAGGAACATGAGAACAACCGACACTCAAACAGATTTCAGAAAAGAAAAGAAACTAATTTTTGCAATGTCAATAATGCTACACAATGATGTAATAATAAAAGGAAGTGGGAACAACAAAACATAATATCACATATGTTTGTATCCAATCATGCTGGAAACATAGAGAATGTAAGAGCAATAAATGTAACATCAAGATACGTCGACGCCACAGAACAGATGCCCAAATCTTGGGAAACAATACAAGTCTAGGGGCCAAGGTCAGGAGGTGGAACATTGTAAATTCATTGAAACCTTAAGGAAACCATGGCCTTACGTGGTCTATGTGTTGTGATGCATGTAAGGCACTGAGTTAGTCAATGCAGTACTTCAACTTTTCCTTTACCTTACACTGATTCTTCACTCTCTTAATATTCTTTCATCAGCAAATCACTATACTTCTACTGTCCTATCTTATTACTTAAAATACATTACTGAGAAGAAACATATAAATAAATACTGTAAATGTACCTGCAATAAAAATGATGAATAACCCTTATGAAATATAAATATATTTTATACCTGTGGATATCAGGTAGCATGTAATGCTCTACATTAAAGGGAGAATAAGATAATTGAGTTCTGACTACAAGGAAAATCTACAACAGTGCAATACCATTACAATTACAATGTCTTGACAAGTGTGTGACACCAACTTTCATACTCATCGTATGGGGACATTATTGTTTACCTTTTATACAATGTGCATATGTGGGGTTGGTTTTAAACATATTGTATAGGGGCTCAGTGAACAGAAGAAACAACAGGCTTGAGACTAGTGGCTTGGAAACATGACTGTTTGAGGACACAGGCCTAATACGCAAGTACAAACATACCTGCACATACACACTAACAAGTAAATACTGACAGATACAAACAAGAAAACACTTATTGTACTGAGGTTGCTTTTGATGTTAGCTACATCATCTTTGTGTAGGGCAGGGGGGAGAGAGTGGAGGGAACATTACAAAAGTAAGCCAGGTTCTTAGAAGGAAGTGAATGCTGTGCTAACATCTTAAATATGCAGGTAACAGTTAACTGAACAGGAGAAACGGGGTATGAAATTACTACAAAGCAGCTCCATTATTAAGATAGTAACACAGAACACCTCAAAGGAGAGGAACAATGTAAAGCTACTGGGAGAAAGAACATGAAATATCTTTTAAAAAATTAAGGGTAGTGTTATGTAGGAGGATGAGAGCCAAATTAAAACAATATATGCAAGGAGGTAAGGTGCTCCACGAAGTAGTATTAAGGGCAGCAAAATGTGTATACATACGGAGATTAGGTGGTAAATAGCCTAGGTGAATGACCTGGGCCAGGCCTTAAAAAAAAAAGTTTAAATGGAATCACTGCTGAGATGACCTATGCCTCGGTAAGATGGACTCAGGGACAAGATGATCTGTAGGGAGTAAATTAGATTCGATATAGAACACTGACCCATAAGGTATCATGAATAATGCAGGAATATTTTCTTCTCTGAATGTAGGTAATGTTTTGGTTATTATAAGAAATTAAGAGATACTATTCCAAAAGCACCATCCAAACGACAAAGCAGTATTAATTGCAGTGATAATTTTTGCAGGAGAATAACAAAAGAGTTACATATTATGATGTAAAGAAATGTAAGTGAAAACTTTCACACAAGTTCCAAAGTTGGAATATGGTTCCTCATACAGGCACCAGAAAAATAAATTTAAAAAAAATATGTTCTGAAAAATGTGCAAAGGTATACAAATATTGTAAAAAATAAACTGAAATCGAATTATGAAGTTTCTATTTCCTCGTTATCTCAAAAGAAAATAACATCATGAGTAGTATTAAAAGGCATGTGTAAAGTGTCAGTATCAGTAATAAAATATTAAAAAGGCGTTAAGTTATTCAAGAAGCACTACAAGCTCAAGAGAAATGAATGATTCCGACATATTTCACCTCCATGGCGGGATATGTAGTGTCACAGGGAAATCGCATGTCACACTCAAGGTTTAACTTAGCTGACAAAATATGTCTGTAGTTAGGAAAAGAGAACAGACAGTCCACTGTGTGTGAAATACTGTGCAGAGATGGAGTAATCTGGGGAAGCTGTATGTCTGGGGAGCAAAACAAGTGTTAAAACATCACCACCTGCTCTGTGATCTGGAGCCGCTTACTCCTTATTCTGTGTTGGTGCTGCACCAGAGATGAGCTCAGCACATGGAATAGCACCATGTACGACAATGTGCAACCGGATTCTTCCTGTGCAGGGATACCAAGTGGTGTTTATCTAGACCTTGGCTGGCGATCTGTCACATACAGAGCATTGTCTGCTCTGGCAATTGTAATATTAAATTGATGTTCTGCAAGGTGTTAACATAAAATATTGTTTATTATGTTGAGGAATATATAAGTCAGACTGATGTCTCGGTGTTTGCTGATTTGGTGATGTTAGTTTGACAGCAGACTATCTTTCAGCTCAAAGCACTACTGCCAAATGAGGAAGAACAATCAGCACGGCAGATTGGAACTGAGCAGTGAGTCCAGTTGACTACTGCAAACGGCAAACTAATTATCTACGGAAATTATGAGTTTTCAGATCACCTTATGAGATGATGTACGCACTTGACATTCTACGCATGTAAGTACAAGCATCAACCAAACCACAGGTTCCAAAATAAAAAGGTTGAGGAGGAATTCACATCCAGAAATCCAAGTTAGTAGTAACGGATTTGACACTGAGAATTTTACTGGGCCTTGACTGCTCAGTTGCCAATGGAACAGTACTTGACCTTAAGAAAAGTAATGGATTCTGATATTCTGAATCAACTAGGAACAGCTGCAGAAGTCAGTAATTAATAAAGACACAATGCAGAAAAATTGTTAAATAGCCAGCAGTTCAGTAGCATTCACTAAAACAGGGTTCGGAAAGAGAAAGTACAAAATCAATGTGAAATACCAAAGTGTTGGGGGAAATGCAAAAGAACCAGGTAAAAAAGTTACCGGCAGCAGGAGAACACACATATGAAGTGTGATCGAAATGTAATGGATATTTTCTTAATTTTGTGGCCTTTACACATTCACTTTACAAATTTTTTTGTCTTGATATATGTGTTCCAGATGTATGTTTGAATTTTCAGCTGTTTTGGGTATTTAGTTTATTGTTGAGAGTCGAAAAGGTTATACATGTTTTCAACTGCTCAGCGAATTTTTACTTACAAAAAAGATGGATCAAAGAATCTGCATTAAATTTTGCTTGAAAAATGGAATAAACTGCAGCACTGAATTTGAAATATTGACTGTGACTATTGGCAAATCTATTATGAGTAAGACAAGAGATTACAAGTGGTATAAATGTTTCAAAAAGGGTAGATAAGACGTTGTAGATGACAAATGCCTTGGACATCCAAACACATAATCACTGATGACAATGTGGAAGAAGTAAAGAAAATGGTTCTGTAAAATTTCTGTATCACCATCAGAGAGGTTTCTGATGATGTTGGCACGTCCTCTGGCTCTTACCAAGCCAATTTTTTCAGATGTTTTGGGCATAAAACATATCTTTGGCTTCCCTCTGACAACCATACCTCCATCCTTGCTACCCTCCCTGTTTTCCTTTCCCTGTTGCTTCATGACCTGGGTTATGAGTAACTGAATCCACTTTCCCTTCTTCCCTTTCTTTCCCCTCTCTCCTCCCTGATGAAGGAACATTTGTTCCGAAAGCTAGGAACGTAAATTTTCGGTTCTGTTTTTTGTGTATCTATCGGCTGTACTGAGCTGAGGTAAGTACTGGCCAGCCCCTCTATCTCTTTGTTAGTATTTGTTTCACATCTTTATATGAGATTTTCCATTAATCATATAAATGATGTCAGGTAGACATCACTCAGGAACAGCTGAATGATTTCTTTGATTATGATGGGTTAGTGCAGAGTTCTTACCTTATGGTCATGCATCAGTAAGAAATACTACCTGAACCAATGTGAAGAAAACAACCAGAACTGTGGCAAAAACATTTACAGGAATTGCCTCACAATAATGCTCCCACTCAGACCTCATTGCCAGTTTGTGATGTTTTGGAAAAAAACAAAACCATTATATTGTCTCAACCACTGTATTCATCAGATATGACCCTCCTGTGACTTCTTTCTATTCCCAAGGCTGAAGAGAACCATGAAAGGACTTTTTCTGCGACCACTGATGAGATAAAAACAGAGTTGCGGAAGCAGCTGAACACCAGAATGAAAAGTGAATTCTAAAAGTACTTCCAAGATTGGAAAACAAGCTGGCACAAGTGTATTATATCTGAGGGGGAGTTACTTTGAAGTGGACAAAGTTGATGTTAGTGAATAAATAAAGATTCTTTAAGAAAAAAAAAATTTCCATTACTTTTCGAGCACACCACATAAAAGGGTAGATATTTGCAAGTTTTTGAGCCAGTGCCACCTTCGTCTGGCAGAAGGGTTGACGATGAAGGAATAGGGATGAAAGTAAAAGACTCCCCTGACCCGTGGTTCTGGTCAACTTTTCCGAAATCTCTCCATTTCCTAAACCTCAAATTGATCTGAAAAGTTGATGAAACAATCAAGTTGCTTCTAAGAACACATCGTATGAAGCGACATTCCCACTGGCCAGAGTTAATATCCCAGATTGAAATCGTTTTAAACGATTTGCCACACTTTAGCACAGGAATGGCACCCTGAGAAATTGTAAAGGGAGGAATAATAGGTGAACCAGTATTAAAGGAGATTAGTTATCCTTGAATAGAATGACTTGAAAAAGAAACAGTAAATGAAATTGTTAGAAAAAATTACGAAACAGTGCCCAATAAATAATACAACCACTATTGAATGTAACAAATGTTAATAAATTTAAGACTGATGAGACAGTATATGTTAAAAGGATTAACAAGAGCAATAAATATTGGAAGGAAACAGAAATTCTTTCAACTGTTTAAAGACACATATATAATATTAAGAATCCCTCATCCTGAAGTGGTAATACACTTAGGTGACAAAAGTCATGGGATACTTCCCAGTATCATGTCGGACCTCCCTTTGCCCAGCAAGCTGCAGCAACTCAAAGTGGCATGGACTAAACAAGTCACTGGAGGTCGCATGCAGAAATATTAATCCATGCTGCATCTATAGCCATCCATAATGTTGTGTTGCTGGTGCAGGACCTTGTGCACAAGCTTACCTCTCTATTATGCCCCATAAATGTTCGATGGGTTTCATGTTGGATGATCTAGGTGGCAAAATCATTAGCTTGAATTATCCAGAATGTTCTACAAACAAATTGCAAAAAAGTGTGGCCCTCTTGACATGGTGCACTGTCATCCATAAAAATTCCATCATTGTTTGGGAACACAAAGTCCATGAATGGCTGCAATTGGTCTCCAAGTAGCATTTCCAGTCAATCGTCAGTTCTGTTGGACCAGAGGACCCAGTCCATTCCATGTAAACACAGCCTACACCATTATGGAGCCACCACAAGCTTTCACAGTGCCTTGTTGACAACTTGAGTCCATGGCTTGGTGGGATCTGCACCACACCCAAAGCCTACCTGAAATTGTGATTCATCTGACCAGGCCTCATTTTTACAGTCATCTAGGGGCCAACCAGTATGGTCACAAGTCCAGGAGAGGCGCTGCATGCAATATCATACTGTTAACACAGTTACCTAAGTCAGATGTCTGCTGCCATAGCCTACCAATGCCAAATTTTGCTGCACTGTCTTAAATGATATGTTAGTGTACGTCTGACATTGATTTTTGTTGTCATTTCACAAACTGTTGCTTGTCTGTTAGCATTGACAACTCTATGCAAATGCAACTGCTCTTGGTTGTTAACTGAAGGCCATTGGGCACTGGGTTACTTCAGTGAGAGGTGATGCCTCAGATGTGACATTCTCCACACACTCTTGACACTGTGGATCTCAGAATACTGAATTCCCTAATGATTTCCAAAATGGAATGTCCCATGTGTCTAGATCGAACAACCATTTCTCGTTCAAAGTCTGTTAACTCACGTTGTGCCACCATAATCACAATGGAAATCTTTTCATATGGCTCACCTGATGACAAATGAGAGCTCCACCAAACAGCGAAGTCATCAGTTCCATCGGATTAGAGAAGGATAGGGAAGGAAGTCAGCCACGCCTTTTCAAAGAAGCCTGAAGTGATGTAAGGAAATGACGGAAAACTTAAATCAGGATGGTCGGATGCGGTCTTGAATCATCATCCTCCATAATGTAAGTCCAGTGTGCTAACCACTGCACCACCTTGCTCAATAAAGAGAGAGTGAATTGTCAAGCTACTCAAAAAAGAATATAAAAGAAGATGACTGGCTCCACAACAATGACAACTATTTTATGGCACATACCATAATGATGGGGATGGTTGTGACTTTACAATTAAGGTTAGGAAACCAAATCAATCATATCTGCCAGGCTATAAGAACTGTGCACAATGGCCACCTTAAATTTTAGTTTTTATTACAATTTTGTATGTATTGCAAGTGAATTTATATAATGGCAGGTGAGAAAAGAGTGAACCAAACGTTCTTGTTAATATGTGTATCCATAATGTATTTTCTTTTCTTTTTTCCATCTCATACAGTATAAGCTCTATGTGTAGTGTATATAAACGCAGAGGGAGTGTCGGGCTGGAGGCGGCTTTATAATACAGAAGATGGCTACTACAAAATCCGAGGGGATAATAGAAAGTAATTCTGGTGTCTGTAGTAACTGCACTAACTGGAGGGATGACTGTTTTAAGAAATGAGTTTAATTAGTGTAAGTATTAAAAATAAAACATTGATATGAGGTCATTTTATTTATTGTTGCCAAGTGCATGGAAAGCTTATAGAACTGATAGAATAGTTTATGAACAAGTAGGGCTGACAAATTACAATTAAGGCTTGTTAAGTGAATAGAGGCAATGTTATACTGTCATTTTTCAGGAAGAATAAAGTCACTTACTTGTCACTTACATCAGTAACGTGGATACCTTGGAGCAAAAGAAAGTTCTTATGAATTACGAGAAAGATAAAGTGTGATGGGAGAATAGTTACGAAGTGATGTTAGGTGAATTCCCTGGATCGCTATTTTTGTTATGTTAAGCTGAGGAGCTGATGATGGTAACAGAAGTATGTAGGTAATGCTTGGAGTAAACTGACTGTAATTTGAGATGCTTTTAGCTTCAGAGCACCCAAATGAAAAGGAAAAGTTGTCCTAAACAAACATGTTCTGACAGTGATATGAAATAGCTATAAATCAAAGGAAGTGAAATGGTTATCACTTGCTGAAGGTATAACAAATAACTGAAGTACCCAATGTTAACAGATTCACTGACATCGGGAACCGTTTGTATGAGAGAAAGAGTGAATGTATTTTTACAACAGAAATTCGTAAAGGTAATAAATGCTTCTCGGTCATCTAAAGTTGCAAATGGATTTGGTAAAGTGGAAAAGGGTGAGATACTGGAGAAAATGGTCATTTGAAGAGTTAGTTTGAAAGTTTCAAGATAAAAGGTCTCGTTATTCCCATTTTATTATTATTATTATTATTTTTTTTTTATGTGACTGATGTTAAAGTTATGAAAGCATAGAGAAGAAATGTTTCTACAGAAAGAGTAGTTGTTCTTTATCTACAGTTGAGAAAATTTATGGAAAGGAAAATGATAATATGAGTGTCTGTTCAAAGATACTTAAGTAGTATAGTCAGTCATTAACATTACTGTTGAGGATTATATAGTAATTATTGCTCTATTGTTATGGGAATCGTATTCTGCGACACTGGAAATGGAGGGGGCAATATGAGATACCACTTTCGTCTACGGATCTCTGTGAGTCTTTTAAAAGGAATTTTGTGCTTATCTGGCCATCCGAATATCAAGCTGCCGACTAAAGATTTTTTTAACAGTTGCGTAAAGGACAAAGTTGTGTCTTCTAATATATATTAATTGAGATTGTAATGTTATGTTGCATGTGTACCACACTGCTTGGGAGAGCCAAGGCAATTTCTGTGCCATCTACTTGGGTTAAACAGAAGCTTTTAGCTGGAAATGTATTCATTTCGTTAGCAATCAAAGCTCATAAACGTGTATTCCATTTATGAGTTTTTCTGTTTCTACGGTATTGTTATAAAAGCAAAATCAATTTGCATACTGTAAATTTGGCGCGGGGGTGGGAGGGGGGTGATAATTACTATAGGTAAAAATCGGCTAAGTAACTTTAGCTGCAAATCTCAAATTTTGTTCCCTTCCTTGATTTATAAGTACATATATAATAAACTTATTGACTGAATTAAAAGCACCATCATAAAACGTCTAAAGTTGCAAAGTTTACAGTTCTATATATGCAGAGTTACCATACATTGCCGAACTTATGTTTAAATTTAACATAAATAATTGACATTTAATTCTGTAACAAACCATGTAGCACAGAAGTGAGAAGAGAATTTCGATATGGAACATGATTTCCATGACGGCCTGATGATAAGCTCTGAATTACGTTTCCCAGCTCCAGCAGGCCTCTATTGATACATACAGCTTCCTGGAAAGCATCACCACAGGTGCCTGTTCTCTTTGCTCTTTCTGATCCTGCAAGATCTACCATGTGTAACTCTGACAGTAGTACATCATTTCTGGAAAAAAAAAAAAATATTTCAGATAAATATAGGAAGAAAGGTCAAATTACTTTCACAGGGCAATAAAAGATTTCTCAAGCCAACTATACATATAGCATGAGCAAAGACTATACTCCTCCAACATGTTAACCATAATGTCCCATCCTATGTAACACATGATATTTGTTACTATTATATCGTACACCAGAGGAAGCACATTATGTGTTGTTTCTCACTTAGTTAACAGCTATTACTGGGCTAGATAGGACGAGAATATACGAGTCATAAGTAACTTTCACGAATCACTCACAGAGTAGGAGCTTGTTTTCAGTTATAGATTTTGAAAAAAACACTACTTGAAGCAACACTAACAGGGTATTATAAATTAAACACAAGTTCAGCTTATAATGTGAAATTTCAGTGTCACTAAATGTAGCATGTTTGCACATTTGTGCTGCGTATGAAGCAGAAATCAACAACAAAAGAATTTACTCCTGTTAGTCAATACAAAACTGTGAAAAGAAAAGAAACAAAACAAAATTATCAAAGAACACAGAATTAAGAGATAAGATATAAAACATGGACAGTTTAGCTTTATGTATGACCAAATTGTTAGTGAATATGAAAATGACAGACATTACATAAAGATGATTCTCCCACCCAATTTTCTTTCTATTAAGGCCAAGATGGCCACAGTTTGGTAGATACTGTATAGTTTATACCTTTCCAAACCAGTAACGTAATTGAGTGGTAAAAGTGGAAAGATCATGAAAATGTTTTTCATGTAAACTATGTACTTGATAGAAGCCTCCCCAGGCAACTACCTTTACCTTAGCTTTTAAGGTGAAATAAAATGTTGTTTTATTACTTGATGGTATTAATTAGTGAATGAGAAAAATAAACAATCAGCTAATGAAAAGAGAAAAGGTAACCACTCACAATATATGAAGGGTAGTTATTGTTCCAATTATCACCTTGAAAAAATGAAGTTATGTAATTAATCTTTGTTTGTTTGCAGTCTGCAGTTCTGGTGCACAATGCATTCCCACACTGCAGTACCACTGCACACCACTAGAAGAGAAAAAACCAAATGGTGTAGCCTATTGATAAAGTGGAACCAATGAGTGGTCAGCAAGTACATATGCAAGATTCAAGATTGGTGCTCATGCTAAGCTTATGAACAACGAAATTCTTCAAAGTTAACAAACAAAAGAAGACAGGTCTACATTGTCCTGGCCAGAACAGTGTGGAAGCGAATGTTTTCATTAGTTTTCTCTGATGAAGGAAATTGTCCTAAAGCATAGTGACAATTTAAGTCTTGTTTATATGCCTTTCAACTGGTTAATGGTTCAGTTATTTCATGTGTGGTTATCTTTACTCTTTCTGTTATTTGTTTTCCACCCATGACCTTCTAGTGTCATATTTACTCACAAACATCTGAGCTATACCACTGAAAGTTTGCAATCTCGTAACCTAAAGATCAAGGGAGATAATTTATGGAGTGGTACACACAAGTTTCGATTGCTGTTTTTCGACTGTATAGAGATCTCAAGTTTGTCATTAGATTTCAGTTATATTCTTTTGACAAGGTACTAGATACCCACTGATGGGATGAAGCTACTGCTTGAAGGTAGCTATTGGCAGTGCTCTCACTGGGACGGTCCATTTAAAAAGTGTGTATTCATTTAAGGATCAGCAGAAGACGGGTGCAGCTAAAAACAATCTGCATACCAGCATAGCTTCTAAGTGCTATCACGACAAGGACTCAGATTAGACCTTAAATTTGTGCTCTATAGCCTTCATAAAATACTTCTGGCTTGGCTGACAGAAAGGGAGGCCTTACATCATGCTTTACAAGAAGAGTTTGAATGAACTTGTGGAATTTCAGGAACTTTGTTTACACACAAAAAAGAAAACAGAAGAATTTACTCGGCTTACGCAACGGAAACTCTATTCTGGTACTAGACCTGAGCCATGCAAAGATACAAGACATGTTACACCTTTACCATACATTCCATCTGTGTTTCACACATTTTATACCAACTTGAAAGTGTAGAACAACAAAGATGATAGTGGTTTAGTGGAAGAACTTAAATAAAGTCAATATGCACCATCCTGCAGGCATTTAATGGAACATAATAATAGTTAAAAATCCCATATTTTAGAAGCAACTGCTACATTTTATTACAATATTTAATAAGTTGTCTTTACAGTTTATGTATGTTATTGTATAGTGGGCATGCTTCTGTTAATATTATTTGTAAAGCTTTTCAATAAAGTTATTTCACTTAATGTTAAATACACATTTTGTTGACGGCAACATTGGTATATGTTAATTTTATGATGATATAAGTACTGAAACACGTTTTCCTGTGAAAACACTGAAAGCATTACTGGTACAAATGGGGGGAGAGGTCCCTCCAAAACTGTTAAATATAAATCATAATAAAATACATCACAAAATACACTACTCTTTAAACTATAAGTAGCAACAAATAAAATTGGATACATTCAAAATGTAAAAACTTACAGCATTTCTAATAAAGCCTTAAATATCTCAAAACTACATTTTTTGCTTACACCACAAATGTTCTCAACAGCTCAGTTATACGTTGTTGGATTATATTTATCAAATTTTGTTGTAGATTAGGATTTTAAAAATCGAGTTAGGTAACAGGATTGTCACAAGCTTCCCCAAGTGAAATTCCTTGATGTTTCCCTGATTTCCAGACAAGATTTAGCATTTCTCCCTGATAAATTTTGAGATATCGAGGGTAAATAAAGACATAAGTTGACAAAAATGTAAGGACTTCCATGTCTCTCCCCCGTTTTGTTTTAGGGCGCAAAAACAACTAGGATCATACACGCCCATGTCAAAACTGTGAAACACAAAGACAAATACAAGAGTTAAAAAAGACTACACGTCAATCCCCAATGACAGAAGAGAAGACACCTAAAAACAGGGACGTGGAGAAAGGTCTCTAAAATATGCAACAGAGCAATGGAGGTCCACAACCAAAAATTGAATGGCCTTCGCCATATTGCTACGACAGACAAAAACTAAAACGTGGTTGACAGCCCAGGCGTCGTTCGCTAGAATGGCCGATAACTCAGACAGCAAACCCAAATGGGAACATAAACAGTCAAAAAAGGGGCATTCCATCAGGCAATGGCAGACAGTTAAAAATTGGGCGCAATGAGCACAAAGTGGTGGAGAATGCCACTTAACAAATGGTGATGGCTAAGAAGGCAGTGACCAATATGCAACCTAGTTAAAATGACCTCTTCTTGGCAGGAGGGCCGAGAGGAGGTCGTCCAAGCTGCTGGAGAGGCTCAATAACCCAGGGCTTATTCCCATGAAGGAGGGACAAATGGCGATGCAAAAGTGGCACCACTTCCTGATAGATGGCAACACAGAGATCATCAGAGGGAATGTAAGAACTAGTGGGCTGAAGTACAAGGACTGCAGCCTTGGCAGCAGCATTAGGAGCCACATTTAATGTCAGACTGACATGATCAGGAATCCACATAAACATCACAGTGGTTTCATCAACGGTGAGCAAGTGAAAGTTTTCCTGGACCTGTTGCACTAAGGGATGGACTGTGTACAGTGCGTAGAGGATCTGAAGAGTACTGAGGGAAAGTGAGCAGATGACACAATTGAAAAGAGAGTGTCACCGGATGTACTCCATGGCCTGATACAGGGCAAAGAGCTCTGCTGTAAATACTTAGCAGTGTGCTGGAAGCCATTACTGAAAACGTCAGCACCAACAACGAAGGCAAAGCCAACACCATGGTCAGTCTGGGAGCCATCAGCATACACACAGGTACTATCGCGAAATTCTGGGCAAGGATCATGAAACTGAAGGCACTAGAACAATGCTGGTGTAGTGTCCTTAGGAAGCAAATGAAGGCCAAGGTGAACACGGGCTGCCGCATGAAGCAAAGGTGGTGAAGAATTCACACCCACCAAGGAAGTTGCAAGGAACGTGAAGCTAATCTGCTGGAGCAAGAGCTGAAAGCAAACTCCAGGAGGTAACAGAGAAGAGGGACACAACTGACAATCAAAGGAGTCATCGAAGGAGGCGGCACAGGATGGGTGGCCACGCATGACAGACAAACTGCATGTATATCAGCTGAGGAGAAAGTCACAATGGTAGGACAGCAGTAGTTCAGCAGTTTCTCCATACAGACTCTCAACGAGGCCAGTGTAAAAGGTGCCAGTGGACAAATGGAGGCCACAATGGAGGATAGTATTGAGACGGCATAAGAGGGACAGATGTGCAGATACGTAAACAAAGCACCTATCATAGTTTATTTTCGAAAGAACGAGGGAATAGTACAAACAGAGGAGGACGGTTCGATGTGCACCCCAGGAAGTACCACTGAAGACACATACGACACTGAGAAACTATGTACAGTGGGCTGCCAGGTAAGACATGTGGTAGGACCAAGAGAGTTTCCTATTGAGCGGGAGCCCCAGGAATTTCGTAGTTTCAATGAATGGAAGAGCAACAGGCCCAAGATGTAAAGATGGTGGGAGAAACCAATTGCACTGATCTTGTCAGTGGAAAAATGAAAGCTATTGTCGATGTTCCATGAGTAAAGACAGTCGAGACATCACGGAAGACGTCACCCAATGAGATAGATCCGTGAAATTGGCATTGGTGGCAAAATCATCAACAAAAAGGGAGCTGGAGATGCCCAGAGGGAGACAGACCATTACAGGCTTAATGGCGATAGCAAAGAGGACAATGCTCAGGACGGAACACTAAGGCACACCGTTTTCCTGGATAAAGTTGTGCAACAAGGCAGAACCCATACATACTTTGAAAACTCAAGTCTTTTAAAAATTCCTTAAGGAAACAGTGCAGGCAGCAACGGAAGCCTCACATATAGAGAGTACTGAGGGTACCAGTCCCTCAGCAGGTGACGTAGGCTATCTCCAAATCGAAAAACATGGCCACAGTCTATGATTTCTGAAGAAAACCATTCATGACATGGGTGGACAAAGTGAAAAGATGGTCAACTGCAGAACGGCACACTCGAAATCCACACACTGCAGTGGTTAGTAAATTACGAGACTCGAGCCGCCATACCAGCCAGGTATGAATCACATGTCCATCACCTTGCAAACACAGGTGGTGAGAGAAATGGAGCAGTGGCTAGAAGGAAGGTGTTTGTCCTTACCAGGCTTAGGTATGGGTATGACAGTGGCTTCATACCAGTGTCTGGGAAACATACCCTCTGTCCAGATGTTGTTGTACATATTAAACAGAAAGTGCTTGCCCGCAAGAGAAAGGTGCTGCAACATCTGAATGAGAACATCGTCTGGCCCTGGGGTGGAGGATCAGGATGAAGTGAGAGCATGACCTAGCTTCCTCACAGTAAAGGCAGCACTGTAACACTCAAGATTCTGTGAAGAGAAGGGTATCGCACAAGCCTCCTCTGATCGTTTCTAACGAAGGAAGGCAGGGTGACAGTGGGAGCTCAACATTTCTGTAAAGTGGCGGCTCAAGTTGGTGGTGGTGGTGGTGGTGGTGGTGGTGGTGGTGGTGGTGGTGGTGATGGTGGTGATGATGATGATGATGATGATGATGGTTTGGTTTGTCAGGTGCTCAACTGTGGTCATCAGCACCCATAGAAAGTCCCAATCGTTACACACTCTAGCTTTTTCACAGTCCAATCTTGCCAGTGTCACAAATGATGATGATGAAGTGATGAGGACAACACAAGCAACAAATCACCAGGCAGAGAAAATCCCCAACCAGGCCGGGAATCGAACCTGGGACCCCATGATCCAGAGGCAGCAATGCTAGCCACTAGACTACGAGCTGCCGACGTGGCTCAAGATGTTGGAGATAGCAACAGGGTCCATGATGACATCGTCTGCTACTGTCAGGCCGGAAATCGGGCTATGGAACTTAGTCCCCGAGAGCCATCTGAGAGGCAGAGCTGGTGGAACTGTTAAAAGAACTAATGAATGAAATCCAGCTAGCTTTTTTGTTATCTTGAAGAACACGACGACACTGTGCAAGCATCTGTTTATAATGCATGCAGTTTCCCATCATAGGTTGACAGTTAAAAACGTGGAGAGCACATCTCTGCACGCGAATTGTGTTGCGGCACACCCCAATCCACCAAGAGATGGAACACGGCGTGGTAAAGAGGAAGTGCAAGGAATGGAATGTTCTGCAGCAATAAGGATAACGTTTGTAAGATATTCCATCTGGTCATCACAACTGTGGAAATCGCGTCTATCAAAGGTCGCCAGGAATGAGTAAGGCCTCCAGTCGGTCTTAATAAGCTGCCATCTGGGTGTGCATGGAGGTGGAGTAGGAGTCAGCAAATGGATAGCATATGGGAAATGACCGCTCGGGTAGGTGTCAGGAAGAATGGTCCACTTGACATGATGCACAAGATGTGTAGTGCAGAAGGATAGGTCCAAATGGGAATAGGTGTGCGAGGAGTCTGAAAGGAACATAGGTGCTCCTGTGTTAAGGCAGAAAAGGTTAAGTTGATTAAGAAACTCAGCCAAGAGGGCATTTCTCGGACAGGTTCTGGAGAATTCCAAATGGAATGGTGAGCATTAAATTCACAGAACAGCAGAAATGGATAAGGTAGCTGCCAATAAGCTGGAGTCAGTTGGCCCTGGTGACAATGGATGACACAGGGGTGTAAATCATACAAAGGCAAAAGGTCATTTGAGGAAGGAAAAGGCGAACTGCAACAGCTTGAAAATGGGTAGTTGGGGAGATGGATTGACTATGAACATCATCCCATATGAGCAGCATGACTCCCCCATGACAATATATATATATATATATATATATATATATATATATATATATATATATATATATCACCTAGTAGATAGTGTCGGAAGTTCCATGCGGCTTTTCATGGATGATGCTGTAGAATACAGAGAAGTTGCAGCATTAGAAAATTGCAGCGAAATGCAGGAAGGTCTGCAGCAGATAGGCACTTGGAGCAGGGAGTGGCAACTGACCCTTAACATAGACAAATGTAATGTATTGCGAATAAATAGATAGAAGGATCCTTTATTGTATGATTATATGATAGCGGAACAAACACTGGTAGCAGTTACTTCTGTAAAATATCTGGGAGTATGGGTGCAGAAAGATTTGAAGTGGAATGATCACATAAAATAAATTGTTGGTAAGGCGGGTGCCAGGTTGAGATTCATTGGCAGAGTCGTTAGAAAATTTAGTCCATCAACAAAGGAGGTGGCTTACAAAACACTCGTTCGACCTATACTTGAGTATTGCTCATCAGTGTGGAATCCGTATCAGGTCGGGTTGACAGGGTTATTTGGTAAGCGGGATGGCGTTACGGAGATGTTTAACAAACTCAAGTGGCAGATTCTGCAAGAGAGGCACTCTGCATCACGGTGTAGCTTGCTGTCCAGGTTTCGAGAGGGTGCGTTTCTGGATTAGGTATCGAATATATTGCTTCCCCCTACTTATACCTCCCGAGGAGATCACGAATGTAAAATTAGAGAGATTCGAGCGTGCACACAGGCCTTTCGGCAGTCGTTCTTCCCACGAACCATACACGACTGGAACAGGAAAGGGAGGTAATGACAGTGGCACGTAAAGTACCCTCCACCACACACAGTTGGGTGGCTTGCAGAGTATAAATGTAGATGTAGATGTAGATGGAATGCCGACCTCGGGTGGAAGGTCAAAATGGGCCAGGAAGAAATTCAAAAGCTCACAGCGGTCATGAGGATGCTATTTTGTTTCCTGAAGACAGAGTACAAGTGGACGCTGTGATTCTAGAAGCAGCCATAAATCTTATTCACTGGATAGAAGGCCACGAACGTTTCATGGGAGGGGAGTCATGATGAAAAAATGAAGGGGTGTCAAGTCGGCAGCTGCCGAGTGCCACTCTGTGAAGACTCGCTGGTACAGGGCACAGAGACAGGAGGAACCTGCTCCATGAAGTCCACCTAAGTATTGGCTTTCTTCTGCTGTTAGCGTGCGGGGTCCAATGCAGAAAAACGGTTGGCAGAGTGTACAGGCGACAAGGAGGCCAGCCAGGTGAAGGTAAAATATGGCAACACCGTGGAAGAGAATCTTCGAGTCGGTGAAGGAGAAGACTGTTTGCCTTTGTTGAACTTCTTCAATCTATTCCGATTAGCAGAGAAACACTCAGGTTTTGGTTGGCTGGAGGGATGTAGGAATTTTCATGGGACTATACCTTCTGTCCTTCCCAGCCTGTCAGTTGCGTAGCTAGTTTCTTTGCCCCATGAGATGAAAGTTTGATGGCTTGTTGCGCAGCTGGACGAGGGCACTGCGATGCTACCATAAGACTGGGCGATTTCACATATTCAGAGCTGAATCTGACGTTGCAAGTCTGCATGGCTATATCCTTCATGGAGCGAGATGTAACAATAACAGTACTGTAAGTACCAGATGGTAGAACACAGGGTTTGCGACTAGCCAGACTAGCCAATGACTTGCGAGCAACCGGATAAGGAACTTTTTCCTTTACCCGGATAACATGGACAGACCACTCACTAAGATACATGGGACAATCTCGAGAGGAGGTGGCATAGTCACCAGTGCAGTTGACACATCAGGGAGAAGGAGGCGCACAATCACCCTCTTGCGCATCCCTAACACAGGTTACACATTTGGCCGGGTGTCGACAAGACATGAGTGTGGTTGAAATGACGACACTGGTGGCAGCGCATGAGGGTCAGAACATACGGTCGGACAGTGAGAATCTCATAGCCTGCTTTGATCTTGGACGGAAGCGCCTCTCTATCAAAGGTGAGAAGGCACTAAGGTGGCATCTATCTTTTTCATCACCCAATGGACGGCAATGACACCCTGATCAGAGAGGTATGTTTGGATTTCAGCCTCAGTCAGACCATCGAGCAGCCTATATAACACCACAGGAAGCATTCAGAGTTCTATAGATCTTGACACAAATGGGATAGCCCTGGAGAAGTGACGTGGCAAGCAGTTGTTGTGCTTGGGAATCAGAAGTAGTCTCCAAAAGCAAAGTGCCATTCTATAAACGAGAGCAGGATTTCACAGGGCCAGCAACCGCATCAACATCTTTCTGAATAATATACGGATTTACTGTAGCGAAGGACTGACCGTCTTCAGTAAATGAACCCATGAGGAACCGTGGTGCAGCTGGGAGGTTCTTTGAATCGTTAGCCTTATTCGGTTTAGGTTTTTTAGAAGTTGATTGGGAAGTGAAGATGATTGGCTCATTGCGAGAAAATCCCCCATGATTGCCAGTGTGTCTGATGGCATGCTCCTCCAAACTGGGGGCCCCTTCACAAGGGGGCACCCCGCCTTAGGTGATTGTTCAAACATCAGGTCACAACTCCCAGACACCTGACAGAGAGCGACCAATCAGCAATTTGGGAAGGTAGTAGCTCAGGTAGTCACCCTTCCCTGGTCCTGATCTGTATCAGGGAGTATGTGCGAACTCCACCTGTCGACGCGGGGCTGGGAATTACCAATTGTCCAGTCACCTGTTACATGTCAGACACGTGGGCCAGCCTTCAGAAGCGCACAGGGAGGAAGAAGAAAAAAGAGGAGCCTCCAACACCAAAGCAGATGAAGGACAGGAGAAGGTGAACGAAGATAGGAAAAAGGAATGTAAAACAATGGTGAGACTGTTCTTATGTCAGCTAGACAGTGTGAAACATTTCCAAAAACACCCCAGACATGTTCTCCAACAGATGGGAAAAGGAATAGCAAGAGGATAGACATGCACCACAGAAGGGAAAGATGCTGCAAAAGCTGAGGCCCCATGGTAGACTGGTAGATTTCTCCCCCGTGTGAGCAAATATCTTAAGAATGAGGGTTGACTGAAAACTAATGCCTCCACCTTCGTAACTCTTTAAAAATTGGCAGCATTGGTATGCGGCAGGTACTGGCTTGTTCCATAGCCTTAGCACTGAACGGTTATGTTGTACAGTGTAAAGTATGGAACCCTGTGCAGACAGTTGGTCAATGTGATTTAAGGAACGTGCAGTCATTGAATTCTTGACAGCAAAAGGTGTCACACCAAAGGAGATTCATCAAAGAATGAAAGCAGTTTACGGTGATTGTGTTGATGTGAGTACTGTGTGCCGTTGGTTTGGTTTGGTTTAGTTTAGTTATGTCATGTTCTGTAGATCATTTTTACAATTACTTTATCGATATGATGTGCAGCAAGTCAGATTACAAGATATATATACACACATGAATAGTGCTAATATTAATTTTACTGAAATTGTTAGTTCTACACATGCAACTACATTTAGAGGCACAAATTTCTTACCAGTTCTGAAACAGAAACTCGTCCATGGAACAGAAGGAGTTGTCCAAAAGAAATGATTTTAATCTAGATTTAAAACTTGATCTGCTACCTGCCAGACACTTTATGTTGTTGGGCAAATGATAAAAGAACT